>NW_027226655.1:0-97004 GCF_037783145.1 Equus przewalskii | reverse complement strand
CTTACATCTCAGACGTGCCAGAAACGTGTTCATGAGATGCTGGAACCACACCCCGAACAGACGGATACCACCTGCCAGAACCGCCTGAACCACCTGCTGAGCACGCCGGAACCACCTGCTCGACTCACCGGTACCACCTCCCTGACACGCCAAAATCACCTGCTGGGTATGCCAGAACCACTTGGCGGACACTCCGGAATCATCTGCCGGACATGCCGGAACCAGCTCTCAGACACACCACAACCAAGTGCCGGAGACGCCGGAAGCACCTGCCGAGCATGCCGGAGCCACCTGCTCGACTCGCCAAAAACACCTGCCGGACACGCCAAAATCACCTGCCGGGTATGCCAGAACCTCCTGGCGGACACTACGGAATCACCTGCCGCGCATGCCGGAACCACCTCTCAGACGTGCCAGAAGCACGTGCCGGACACGCTGGAAACACCTACCGGACAGACCGGAACCACCTGCCAAGAACGCCGGAGCCACCTGTTCGACTCGCTGGAACCACCTGCCGGACAGGCCAATATCAACTGCTGGCTATGCTAGAACCACCTGGGGGACAGTCCGGGATCACCTGCCAGCCATGGCGTAACCACCTCTCAGACGTACCAGAACCACCTGCCGGAGAAGCTGGAAACACGTCCTGGAGAGACTGGAACCACGTGACGGCCATGCCTGAACCACCTGCCGAGCACGGCGGAACCACCTGCCGGACACGCCAAAATCACCTGCGGGCTACGCTAGAACCACTTGGACGACTCTCCGAAATGACCTGCCGGGCATGTTGGAACCACCTCTCAGACGTGCCAGAAGCACGTGGGGGACAGTCCGGAATCACCTGTTGGGCATATGCAACCACCTCTGACACGTACCAGAACCACGAGCCGTGCACGCCGGAACCACCTACCGGACAGACCGGAATCAACTTTTGGGCATGCCGGAACCACCAGTCAGATGTGCCAGAAACAAGTGCCGGAGACGCCGGAAGCACCTGCCGAGCACGTCGCAACCACCTGCTCAACTCGCCTGAACCACGTGCCGGACACGCCAAAATCACCTGCCCGCTACACCAGCACCACTTCGGGGACAAGCCGGAATCACGTGAGGGGCATGCCGGCACAGCTTCTCAGACTGAACCTCGTGCCGGACACCACAGAACCACCTGCCGGACAGACCGGAACCACCTGCCGGACACGCCGGAACCACGGGCTCGACCCGCCGGAACGACCGCTGGACATGCAAAATCACCTGCCGGCTACGCCGGAAACACTTGGCGAACACTCCGGAATCACCTGCCGGGCATGCCGGAACCACCTCTCAGATATGCCAGAACCACGTGCCAATGACCCCGGAAGCACCTGCCGAGCACGCCGGAACCACCTGCTCGACTCGCCAGAACCACCTGCCGGACACGCAAAAATCACCTGCCGGCTACGCCACAACCAGTTGGGGAACACTTCGGAATCACCTGCCGGGCTTGCTGGAACCACCTGCCGGTCATGCCAAAATCACCTGCCAACTACGCCAGTACCACTTGGCGGACACTGTGGAAACACCTGTCGGGCCGACCGGAACCACATCTCAGACGTGCCAGAACCATGTGCATGAGATGCTGGAACCACACCCCGAACAGACGGAAAACACCTGCCAGACCCGTCTGAACAAAGTGCCCAGCACGCCGGAGCCACCTGCTCGACTCGCCGGAACCACCTACCTGACATGCCCAAATCACCAGCCGGGTATGCCAGAACCACTTGGCGGACACTCCGGAATCATCTGCCGGACATGCCGGAACCAGCTCTCAGACACACCAGAACCACGTGCCGGAGACGCCGGAAGCACCTGCCGAGCATGCCGGAGCCACCTGCTCGACTCGCCAGAAACACCTGCCGGACACGCCAAAATCACCTGCCGGGTACGCCAGAACCACCTGGCGGAAACTCCGAAACCACCTGTCGCGCATGCCGGAACCACCTCTCAGACGTGCCGGAAGCACGTGCCGGACACGCCGGAATCACCTACCGGACAGACCGGAACCACCTGCCGAGCACGCCGGAGCCACCTGTTCGACTCGCTGGAACCACCTGCCGGACAGGCCAATATCAACTGCTGGCTATGCCAGAACCACCTGGGGGACGGTCCGGAATCACCTGCCAGCCATGGCGGAACCACCTCTCAGACGTACCAGAACCACCTGCCGGAGAAGCTGGAAACACGTCCTGGACAGTCTGGAACCACCTGCCGGCCAAGCCTGAACCACCTGCCAAGCACAACGGAACAACCTGCCAGACACGCCAAAATCACCTGCGTGTTATGCCAGAACCACTTGGAGGACTCTCTGGGATGACCTGCCGGGCATGCCGGAACCACCTCTCAGACGTGCCAGAACCATGTGGCGGACAGTCCGGAATCACCTGTTGGGCATGCGCAACCACCTCTGAGACGTACCAGAACCACATGCCGTGCAGGCTGGAACCACCTACCGGACAGACCGGAATCACCTTTCGGGCATGTTGGAACCACCTGTCAGATGTGCCAGAAACACGTGCCGGAGACGCCGGAAGCACCTGCCAAGCACGTTGGAACCACCTGCTCAACTCGCCTGAACCACCTGCCGGACATGCCAAAATCACCTGCCGACTATGCCAGAACCACTTGGCGAACACTCCGGAATCACTTGCCGGGCATGCAGGAACCACCTCTCAGACATGCCACAACCCCGTGCCAATGACCCCGGAAGCACCAGCCGAGCACGCCGGAACCACCTGCTCGACTCGCCAGAACCACCTGCCGATCACGCAAAAATCACCTGCCGGCTACGCCACAACCAGTTGCTGAACACTTTGGAATCACCTGCCAGGCTTGCTGGAACCACCTGCCAGTCATGCCAAAATCACCTGCCAACTATGCCAGAACCGCTTGGCGGACACTGCGGAAACACCTGTCGGGCCGGCTGGAACCACATCTCAGACGTGCCAGAAACGTGTTCATGAGATGCTGGAACCACACCCCGAACAGACGGATACCACCTGCCAGAACCGCCTGAACCACCTGCTGAGCACGACGGAACCACCTGCTCGACTCACCGGTACCACCTCCCTGACATGCCAAAATCACCTGCTGGGTATGCCAGAACCACTTGGCGGACACTCCGGAATCATCTGCCGGACATGCCGGAACCAGCTCTCAGACACACCAGAACCAAGTGCCGGAGACGCCGGAAGCACCTGCCGAGCATGCCGGAGCCACCTGCTCGACTCGCCAGAAACACCTGCCGGACACGCCAAAATCACCTGCCGGGTATGCCAGAACCACCTGGCGGACACTACGGAATCACCTGCCGCGCATGCCGGAACCACCTCTCAGACGTGCCGGAAGCACGTGCCGGACACGCCGGAAACACCTACCGGACAGACCGGAACCACCTGCCAAGAACGCCGGAGCCACCTGTTCGACTCGCTGGAACCACCTGCCGGACAGGCCAATATCAACTGCTGGCTATGCCAGAACCACCTGGGGGACAGTCCGGGATCACCTGCCAGCCATGGCGGAACCACCTCTCAGACATACCAGAACCACCTGCCGGAGAAGCTGGAAACACGTCCTGGACAGACTGGAACCACGTGACGGCCATGCCTGAACCACCTGCCGAGCACGGCGGAAGCACCTGCCGGACACGCCAAAATCACCTGCGGGCTACGCCAGAACCACTTGGACGACTCTCCGAAATGACCTGCCGGGCATGTTGGAACCACCTCTCAGACGTGCCAGAAGCACGTGGCGGACAGTCCGGAATCACCTGTTGGGCATACGCAACGACCTCTGACACGTACCAGAACCACGTGCCGTGCACGCCAGAACCACCTACCGGACAGACCGGAATCCACTTTTGGGCATGCCGGAACCACCAGTCAGATGTGCCAGAAACACGTGCCGGAGACGCCGGAAGCACCTGCCGAGCACGTCGCAACCACCTGCTCAACTCGCCTGAACCACCTGCCGGACACGCCAAAATCACCTGCCCGCTACACCAGCACCACTTCGGGGACAAGCCGGAATCACGTGAGGGGCATGCCGGCACAGCCTCTCAGACTGAACCTCGTTCCGGACACCACAGAACCACCTGCCGGACACGCCGGAACCACCGGCTCGACCCGCCGGAACGACCGCTGGACATGCAAAACACCTGCCGGCTATGCCGGAAACACTTGTCGAACACTCCGGAATCACCTGTCGGGCATGCCGGAACCACCTCTCAGATATGCCAGAACCACGTGCCAATAACCCCGGAAGCACCTGCCGAGCACGCCAGAACCACCTGATCGACTCGCCAGAACCACCTGCCGGACACGCAAAAATCACCTGCCGGCTACGCCACAACCAGTTGGGGAACACTTCGGAATCACCTGCCGGGCTTGCTGGAACCACCTGCCGGTCATGCCAAAATCACCTGCCAACTACGCCAGTACCACTTGGCGGACACTGTGGAAACACCTGTCGGGCCGGCCGGAACCACATATCAGACGTGCCAGAACCATGTGCATGAGATGCTGGAACCACACCCCGAACAGACGGAAAACACCTGCCAGACCCGTCTGAACAACCTGCCGAGCACGCCGGAGCCACCTGCTCGACTCGCCGGAACCACCTACCTGACATGCCCAAATCACCAGCCGGGTATGCCAGAACCACTTGGCGGACACTCCGGAATCATCTGCCGGACATGCCGGAACCAGCTCTCAGACACACCAGAACCACGTGCCGGAGACGCCGGAAGCACCTGCCGAGCATGCCGGAGCCACCTGCTCGACTCGCCAGAAACACCTGCCGGACACGCCAAAATCACCTGCCGGGTACGCCAGAACCACCTGGCGGACACTCCGAAACCACCTGTCGTGCATGCCGGAACCACCTCTCAGACGTGCCGGAAGCACATGTCGGACACGCCGGAATCACCTACCGGACAGACCGGAACCACCTGCCGAGCACGCCGGAGCCACCTGTTCGACTCGCTGGAACCACCTGCCGGACAGGCTAATATCAACTGCTGGCTATGCCAGAACCACCTGGGGGATGGTCCGGAATCACCTGCCAGCCATGGCAGAACCACCTCTCAGACGTACCAGAACCACCTGCCGGAGAAGCTGGAAACACGTCCTGGACAGTCTGGAACCACCTGCCGGCCAAGCCTGAACCACCTGCCAAGCACAACGGAACAACCTGCCAGACACGCCAAAATCACCTGCGTGTTATGCCAGAACCACTTGGAGGACTCTCTGGGATGACCTGCCGGGCATGCCGGAACCACCTCTCAGACGTGCCAGAACCATGTGGCGGACAGTCCGGAATCACCTGTTGGGCATGCGCAACCACCTCTGAGACGTACCAGAACCACATGCCGTGCAGGCTGGAACCAGCTACCGGACAGACCGGAATCACCTTTCGGGCATGCCGGAACCACCTGTCAGATGTGCCAGAAACACGTGCCGGAGACGCCGGAAGCACCTGCCAAGCACGTTGGAACCACCTGCTCAACTCGCCTGAACCACCTGCCGGACATGCCAAAATCACCTGCCGACTATGCCAGAACCACTTGGCGAACACTCCAGAATCACTTGCCGGGCATGCAGGAACCACCTCTCAGACATGCCAGAACCCCGTGCCAATGACCCCGGAAGCACCAGCCGAGCACGCCGGAACCACCTGCTCGACTCGCCAGAACCACCTGCCGATCACGCAAAAATCACCTGCCGGCTACGCCACAACCAGTTGCTGAACACTTTGGAATCACCTGCCAGGCTTGCTGGAACCACCTGCCAGTCATGCCAAAATCACCTGCCAACTACGCCAGAACCGCTTGGCGGACACTGCGGAAACACCTGTCGGGCCGGCTGGAACCACATCTCAGACGTGCCAGAAACGTGTTCATGAGATGCTGGAACCACACCCCGAACAGACGGATACCACCTGCCAGAACCGCCTGAACCACCTGCTGAGCACGACGGAACCACCTGCTCGACTCACCGGTACCACCTCCCTGACATGCCAAAATCACCTGCTGGGTATGCCAGAACCACTTGGCGGACACTCCGGAATCATCTGCCGGACATGCCGGAACCAGCTCTCAGACACACCAGAACCAAGTGCCGGAGACGCCGGAAGCACCTGCCGAGCATGCCGGAGCCACCTGCTCGACTCGCCAGAAACACCTGCCGGACACGCCAAAATCACCTGCCGGGTATGCCAGAACCACCTGGCGGACACTACGGAATCACCTGCCGCGCATGCCGGAACCACCTCTCAGACGTGCCGGAAGCACGTGCCGGACACGCCGGAAACACCTACCGGACAGACCGGAACCACCTGCCAAGAACGCCGGAGCCACCTGTTCGACTCGCTGGAACCACCTGCCGGACAGGCCAATATCAACTGCTGGCTATGCCAGAACCACCTGGGGGACAGTCCGGGATCACCTGCCAGCCATGGTGGAACCACCTCTCAGACATACCAGAACCACCTGCCGGAGAAGCTGGAAACACGTCCTGGACAGACTGGAACCACGTGACGGCCATGCCTGAACCACCTGCCGAGCACGGCGGAAGCACCTGCCGGACACGCCAAAATCACCTGCGGGCTACGCCAGAACCACTTGGACGACTCTCCGAAATGACCTGCCGGGCATGTTGGAACCACCTCTCAGACGTGCCAGAAGCACGTGGCGGACAGTCCGGAATCACCTGTTGGGCATACGCAACGACCTCTGACACGTACCAGAACCACGTGCCGTGCACGCCAGAACCACCTACCGGACAGACCGGAATCCACTTTTGGGCATGCCGGAACCACCAGTCAGATGTGCCAGAAACACGTGCCGGAGACGCCGGAAGCACCTGCCGAGCACGTCGCAACCACCTGCTCAACTCGCCTGAACCACCTGCCGGACACGCCAAAATCACCTGCCCGCTACACCAGCACCACTTCGGGGACAAGCCGGAATCACGTGAGGGGCATGCCGGCACAGCCTCTCAGACTGAACCTCGTTCCGGACACCACAGAACCACCTGCCGGACACGCCGGAACCACCGGCTCGACCCGCCGGAACGACCGCTGGACATGCAAAACACCTGCCGGCTATGCCGGAAACACTTGTCGAACACTCCGGAATCACCTGTCGGGCATGCCGGAACCACCTCTCAGATATGCCCGAACCACGTGCCAATAACCCCGGAAGCACCTGCCGAGCACGCCAGAACCACCTGATCGACTCGCCAGAACCACCTGCCGGACACGCAAAAATCACCTGCCGGCTACGCCACAACCAGTTGGGGAACACTTCGGAATCACCTGCCGGGCTTGCTGGAACCACCTGCCGGTCATGCCAAAATCACCTGCCAACTACGCCAGTACCACTTGGCGGACACTGTGGAAACACCTGTCGGGCCGGCCGGAACCACATATCAGACGTGCCAGAACCATGTGCATGAGATGCTGGAACCACACCCCGAACAGACGGAAAACACCTGCCAGACCCGTCTGAACAACCTGCCGAGCACGCCGGAGCCACCTGCTCGACTCGCCGGAACCACCTACCTGACATGCCCAAATCACCAGCCGGGTATGCCAGAACCACTTGGCGGACACTCCGGAATCATCTGCCGGACATGCCGGAACCAGCTCTCAGACACACCAGAACCACGTGCCGGAGACGCCGGAAGCACCTGCCGAGCATGCCGGAGCCACCTGCTCGACTCGCCAGAAACACCTGCCGGACACGCCAAAATCACCTGCCGGGTACGCCAGAACCACCTGGCGGACACTCCGAAACCACCTGTCGTGCATGCCGGAACCACCTCTCAGACGTGCCGGAAGCACATGTCGGACACGCCGGAATCACCTACCGGACAGACCGGAACCACCTGCCGAGCACGCCGGAGCCACCTGTTCGACTCGCTGGAACCACCTGCCGGACAGGCTAATATCAACTGCTGGCTATGCCAGAACCACCTGGGGGATGGTCCGGAATCACCTGCCAGCCATGGCAGAACCACCTCTCAGACGTACCAGAACCACCTGCCGGAGAAGCTGGAAACACGTCCTGGACAGTCTGGAACCACCTGCCGGCCAAGCCTGAACCACCTGCCAAGCACAACGGAACAACCTGCCAGACACGCCAAAATCACCTGCGTGTTATGCCAGAACCACTTGGAGGACTCTCTGGGATGACCTGCCGGGCATGCCGGAACCACCTCTCAGACGTGCCAGAACCATGTGGCGGACAGTCCGGAATCACCTGTTGGGCATGCGCAACCACCTCTGAGACGTACCAGAACCACATGCCGTGCAGGCTGGAACCAGCTACCGGACAGACCGGAATCACCTTTCGGGCATGCCGGAACCACCTGTCAGATGTGCCAGAAACACGTGCCGGAGACGCCGGAAGCACCTGCCAAGCACGTTGGAACCACCTGCTCAACTCGCCTGAACCACCTGCCGGACATGCCAAAATCACCTGCCGACTATGCCAGAACCACTTGGCGAACACTCCAGAATCACTTGCCGGGCATGCAGGAACCACCTCTCAGACATGCCAGAACCCCGTGCCAATGACCCCGGAAGCACCAGCCGAGCACGCCGGAACCACCTGCTCGACTCGCCAGAACCACCTGCCGATCACGCAAAAATCACCTGCCGGCTACGCCACAACCAGTTGGTGAACACTTTGGAATCACCTGCCAGGCTTGCTGGAACCACCTGCCAGTCATGCCAAAATCACCTGCCAACTACGCCAGAACCGCTTGGCGGACACTGCGGAAACACCTGTCGGGCCGGCTGGAACCACATCTCAGACGTGCCAGAAACGTGTTCATGAGATGCTGGAACCACACCCCGAACAGACGGATACCACCTGCCAGAACCGCCTGAACCACCTGCTGAGCACGCCGGAACCACCTGCTCGACTCACCGGTACCACATCCCTGACACGCCAAAATCACCTCCTGGGTATGCCAGAACCACTTGGCGGACACTCCGGAATCATCTGCCGGACATGCCGGAACCAGCTCTCAGACACACCAGAACCAAGTGCCGGAGACGACGGAAGCACCTGCCGAGCATGCCGGAGCCACCTGCTCGACTCGCCAGAAACACCTGCCGGACACGCCAAAATCACCTGCCGGGTACGCCAGAACCACCTGGCGGACACTCCGAAACCGCCTGTCGCGCATGCCGGAACCACCTCGCAGACGTGCCGGAAGCACGTGCCAGACACGCCGGAATCACCTACCGGATAGACCGGAACCACCTGCCGAGCACGCCAGAGCCACCTGTTCGACTCGCTGGAACCACCTGCCGGACAGGCCAATATCAACTGCTGGCTATGCCAGAACCACCTGGGGGACGGTCCGGGATCACCTGCCAGCCATGGCGGAAGCACCTCTCACACGTACCAGAACCACCTGCCGGAAAAGCTGGAAACACGTCCTGGACAGTCTGGAACCACCTGCCAGCCAAGCCTGAACCACCTGCCAAGCACAACGGAACAACCTGCCAGACACGCCAAAATCACCTGCGTGTTATGCCAGAACCACTTGGAGGACTCTCTGGGATGACCTGCCGGGCATGCCGGAACCACCTCTCAGACGTGCCTGAACCATGTGGCGGACAGTCCGGAATCACCTGTTGGGCATGCGCAACCACCTCTGAGACGTACCAGAACCACATGCCGTGCAGGCTGGAACCACCTACCGGACAGACCGGAATCACCTTTCGGGCATGCCGGAACCACCTGTCAGATGTGCCAGAAACACGTGCCGGAGACGCCGGAAGCACCTGCCAAGCACGTTGGAACCACCTGCTCAACTCGCCTGAACCACCTGCCGGACATGCCAAAATCACCTGCCGACTATGCCAGAACCACTTGGCGAACACTCCGGAATCACTTGCCGGGCATGCAGGAACCACCTCTCAGACATGCCACAACCCCGTGCCAATGACCCCGGAAGCACCAGCCGAGCACGCCGGAACCACCTGCTCGACTCGCCAGAACCACCTGCCGATCACGCAAAAATCACCTGCCGGCTACGCCACAACCAGTTGCTGAACACTTTGGAATCACCTGCCAGGCTTGCTGGAACCACCTGCCAGTCATGCCAAAATCACCTGCCAACTATGCCAGAACCGCTTGGCGGACACTGCGGAAACACCTGTCGGGCCGGCTGGAACCACATCTCAGACGTGCCAGAAACGTGTTCATGAGATGCTGGAACCACACCCCGAACAGACGGATACCACCTGCCAGAACCGCCTGAACCACCTGCTGAGCACGACGGAACCACCTGCTCGACTCACCGGTACCACCTCCCTGACATGCCAAAATCACCTGCTGGGTATGCCAGAACCACTTGGCGGACACTCCGGAATCATCTGCCGGACATGCCGGAACCAGCTCTCAGACACACCAGAACCAAGTGCCGGAGACGCCGGAAGCACCTGCCGAGCATGCCGGAGCCACCTGCTCGACTCGCCAGAAACACCTGCCGGACACGCCAAAATCACCTGCCGGGTATGCCAGAACCACCTGGCGGACACTACGGAATCACCTGCCGCGCATGCCGGAACCACCTCTCAGACGTGCCGGAAGCACGTGCCGGACACGCCGGAAACACCTACCGGACAGACCGGAACCACCTGCCAAGAACGCCGGAGCCACCTGTTCGACTCGCTGGAACCACCTGCCGGACAGGCCAATATCAACTGCTGGCTATGCCAGAACCACCTGGGGGACAGTCCGGGATCACCTGCCAGCCATGGCGGAACCACCTCTCAGACATACCAGAACCACCTGCCGGAGAAGCTGGAAACACGTCCTGGACAGACTGGAACCACGTGACGGCCATGCCTGAACCACCTGCCGAGCACGGCGGAAGCACCTGCCGGACACGCCAAAATCACCTGCGGGCTACGCCAGAACCACTTGGACGACTCTCCGAAATGACCTGCCGGGCATGTTGGAACCACCTCTCAGACGTGCCAGAAGCACGTGGCGGACAGTCCGGAATCACCTGTTGGGCATACGCAACGACCTCTGACACGTACCAGAACCACGTGCCGTGCACGCCAGAACCACCTACCGGACAGACCGGAATCCACTTTTGGGCATGCCGGAACCACCAGTCAGATGTGCCAGAAACACGTGCCGGAGACGCCGGAAGCACCTGCCGAGCACGTCGCAACCACCTGCTCAACTCGCCTGAACCACCTGCCGGACACGCCAAAATCACCTGCCCGCTACACCAGCACCACTTCGGGGACAAGCCGGAATCACGTGAGGGGCATGCCGGCACAGCTTCTCAGACTGAACCTCGTTCCGGACACCACAGAACCACCTGCCGGACACGCCGGAACCACCGGCTCGACCCGCCGGAACGACCGCTGGACATGCAAAACACCTGCCGGCTATGCCGGAAACACTTGTCGAACACTCCGGAATCACCTGTCGGGCATGCCGGAACCACCTCTCAGATATGCCAGAACCACGTGCCAATGACCCCGGAAGCACCTTCCGAGCACGCCGGAACCACATGCTCGACTCGCCAGAACCACCTGCCGGACACGCAAAAATCACCTGCCGGCTACGCCACAACCAGTTGGGGAACACTTCGGAATCACCTGCCGGGCTTGCTGGAACCACCTGCCGGTCATGCCAAAATCACCTGCCAACTACGCCAGTACCACTTGGCGGACACTGTGGAAACACCTGTCGGGCCGGCCGGAAACACATCTCAGACGTGCCAGAACCATGTGCATGAGATGCTGGAACCACACCCAGAACAAACGGAAAACACCTGCCAGACCCGTCTGAACAACCTGCCGAACACGCCGGAGCCACCTGCTCGACTCGCCGGAACCACCTACCTGACATGCCCAAATCACCAGCCGGGTATGCCAGAACCACTTGTCGGACACTCCGGAATCATCTGCCGGACATGCCGGGACCAGCTCTCAGACACACCAGAACCACGTGCCGGAGACGCCGGAAGCACCTGCCAAGCATGCCGGAGCCACCTGCTCGACTCGCCAGAAACACCTGCCGGACACGCCAAAATCACCTGCCAGGTACGCCAGAACCACCTGGCGGACACTCCGAAATCACCTGTCCCGCATGCCGGAACCACCTCTCAGACGTGCCTTAAGCACGTGCCGGACACGCCGGAATCACCTACCGGACAGACCGGGACCACCTGCCGAGCACGCCAGAGCCACCTGTTCGACTCGCTGGAACCACCTGCCGGACAGGCCAATATCAACTGCTGGCTATGCCAGAACCACCGGGGGGACAGTCCGGAATCACCTGCCAGCCATGGTGGAACCACCTCTCAGACGTACCAGAACCACCTGCCGGAGAAGCTGGAAACACGTCCTGGACAGTCTGGAACCACCTTCCGGCCAAGCCTGAACCACCTGCCAAGCACAACGGAACAACCTGCCAGACACGCCAAAATCACCTGCGTGTTATGCCAGAACCACTTGGAGGACTCTCTGGGATGACATGCCGGGCATGCCGGAACCACCTCTCAGACGTGCCAGAACCATGTGGCGGACAGTCCGGAATCACCTGTTGGGCATGCGCAACCACCTCTGAGACGTACCAGAACCACATGCCGTGCAGGCTGGAACCACCTACCGGAGAGACCGGAATCACCTTTCGGGCATGCAGGAACCACCTGTCAGATGTGCCAGAAACACGTGCCGGAGACGCCGGAAGCACCTGCCAAGCACGTTGGAACCACCTGCTCAACTCGCCTGAACCACCTGCCGGACATGCCAAAATCACCTGCCGACTATGCCAGAACCACTTGGCGAACACTCCGGAATCACTTGCCGGGCATGCAGGAACCACCTCTCAGACATGCCAGAACCCCGTGCCAATGACCCCGGAAGCACCAGCCGAGCACGCCGGAACCACCTGCTCGACTCGCCAGAACCACCTGCCGATCACGCAAAAATCACCTGCCGGCTACGCCACAACCAGTTGGTGAACACTTTGGAATCACCTGCCAGGCTTGCTGGAACCACCTGCCAGTCATGCCAAAATCACCTTACAACTACGCCAGAACAGCTTGGCGGACACTGCAGAAACTCCTGTCGGGCCGGCTGGAACCACATCTCAGACGTGCCAGAAACGTGTTCATGAGATGCTGGAACCAAACCCCGAACAGACGGATACCACCTGCCAGAACCGCCTGAACCACCTGCTGAGCACGCCGGAACCACCTGCTCGACTCACCGGTACCACCTCCCTGACACGCCAAAATCACCTGCTGGGTATGCCAGAACCACTTGGCGGACACTCCGGAATCATCTGCCGGACATGCCGGAACCAGCTCTCAGACACACCAGAACCAAGTGCCGGAGACGCCGGAAGCACCTGCCGAGCATGCCGGAGCCACCTGCTCGACTCGCCAGAAACACCTGCCGGACACGCCAAAATCACCTGCCGGGTATGCCAGAACCACCTGGCGGACACTACGGAATCACCTGCCGCGCATGCCGGAACCACCTCTCAGACGTGCCGGAAGCACGTGCCGGACACGCCGGAAACACCTACCGGACAGACCGGAACCACCTGCCAAGAACGCCGGAGCCACCTGTTCGACTCGCTGGAACCACCTGCCGGACAGGCCAATATCAACTGCTGGCTATGCCAGAACCACCTGGGGGACAGTCCGGGATCACCTGCCAGCCATGGCGGAACCACCTCTCAGACGTACCAGAACCACCTGCCGGAGAAGCTGGAAACACTTCCTGGACAGACTGGAAACACGTGACGGCCATGCCTGAACCACCTGCCGAGCACGGCGGAACCACCTGCCGGACACGCCAAAATCACCTGCGGGCTACGCCAAAACCACTTGGACGACTCTCCGAGATGACCTGCCGGGCATGTTGGAACTAACTCTCAGACGTGCCAGAAGCACGTGGCGGACAGTCCGGAATCACCTGTTGGGCATACGCAACCACCTCTGAGACGTACCAGAACCACGTGCCGTGCACGCCGGAACCACCTGCCGGACAGACCGGTATCAACTTTTGGGCATGCCGGAACCACCAGTCAGATGTGCCAGAAACACGTGCCGGAGACGCCGGAAGCACCTGCCGAGCACGTCGCAACCACCTGCTCAACTCGCCTGAACCACCTGCCGGACACGCCAAAATCACCTGCCCGCTACACCAGCACCAATTCGGGGACAAGCCGGAATCACGTGAGGGGCATGCCGGCACAGCCTCTCAGAATGAACCTCGTGCCGGACACCACAGAACCACCTGCCGGACAGACCGGAACCACCTGCCGGACACGCCGGAACCACCGGCTCGACCCGCCGGAACGACCACTGGACATGCAAAATCACCTGCCGGCTATGCCGGAAACACTTGGCGAACACTCCGGAATCACTTGCCGGGCATGCAGGAACCACCTCTCAGACATGCCAGAACCCCGTGCCAATGACCCCGGAATCACCAGCCGAGCACGCCGGAACCACCTGCTCGACTCGCCAGAACCACCTGCCGATCACGCAAAAATCACCTGCCGGCTACGCCACAACCAGTTGGTGAACACTTTGGAATCACCTGCCAGGCTTGCTGGAACCACCTGCCACTCATGCCAAAATCACCTGCCAACTACGCCAGAACCGCTTGGCGCACACTGCGGAAACACCTGTCGGGCCGGCTGGAACCACATCTCAGACGTGCCAGAAACGTGTTCATGAGATGCTGGAACCACACCCCGAACAGACGGATACCACCTGCCAGAACCGCCTGAACCACCTGCTGAGCACGCCGGAACCACCTGCTCGACTCACCGGTACCACCTCCCTGACACGCCAAAATCACCTGCTGGGTATGCCAGAACCACTTGGCGGACACTCCGGAATCATCTGCCGGACATGCCCGAACCAGCTCTCAGACACACTAGAACCAAGTGCCGGAGACGCCGGAAGCACCTGCCGAGCATGCCGGAGCCACCTGCTCGACTCGCCAGAAACACCTGCCGGACACGCGAAAATCACCTGCCGGGTATGCCAGAACCACCTGGGGGACAGTCCGGGATCACCTTCCAGCCATGGCGGAACCACCTCTCAGACGTACCAGAACCACCTGCCGGAGAAGCTGGAAACACGTCCTGGACAGACTGGAACCACGTGACGGCCATGCCTGAACCACCTGCTGAGCACGGCGGAACCACCTGCCGGACACGCCAAAATCACCTGCGGGCTACGGCAGAACCACTTGGACGACTCTCCGAAATGACCTGCCGGGCATGTTGGAACCACCTCTCAGACGTGCCAGAAGCACGTGGCGGACAGTCCGGAATCACCTGTTGGGCATACGCAACCACCTCTGAGACGTACCAGAACCACGTGCCGTGGACGCCGGAACCACCTACCGGACAGACCGGAATCAACTTTTGGGCATGCCGGAACCACCAGTCAGATGTGCCAGAAACACGTGCTGGAGACGCCGGAAGCACCTGCCGAGCACGTCGCAACCACTTGCTCAACTCGCCTGAACCACCTGCCGGACACGCCAAAATCACCTGCCCGCTACACCAGCACCACTTCGGGGACAAGCCGGAATCACGTGAGGGGCATGCCGGCACAGCTTCTCAGACTGAACCTCGTGCCGGACACCACAGAACCACCTGCCGGACAGACCGGAACCACCTGCCGGACACGCCAGAACCACCGGCTCGACCCGCCGGAACGACCGCTGGACATGCAATATCACCTGCCGGCTACGCCGGAAACACTTATCGAAAACTCCGGAATCACCTGCCGGGCATGCCGGAACCACCTCTCAGATATGCCAGAACCACGTGCCAATGACCCTGGAAGCACCTGCCGTGCACGCCGGAACCACCTGCTCGAGTCGCCAGAACCACCTGCCACACACGCAAAAATCACCTGCCGGCTACGCCACAACCAGTTGGGGAACACTTCGGAATCACCTGCCGGGCTTGCTGGAACCACCTGCCGGTCATGCCAAAATCACCTGCCAACTACGCCAGTACCACTTGGCGGACACTGTGGAAACACCTGTCGGGCCGGCCGGAACCACATCTCAGACGTGCCAGAACCATGTGCATGAGATGCTGGAACCACACACCGAACAGACGGAAAACACCTGCCAGACCCGTCTGAACAACCTGCCGAGGACGCCGGAGCCACCTGCTCGACTCGCCGGAACCACCTACCTGACATGCCCAAATCACCAGCCGGGTATGCCAGAACCACTTGGCGGACACTCCGGAATCATCTGCCGGACATGCCGGAACCAGCTCTCAGACACACCAGAACCAAGTGCCGGAGACGCCGGAAGCACCTGCCGAGCATGCCAGAGCCACCTGCTCGACTCGCCAGAAACACCTGCCGGACACGCCAAAATCACCTGCCGGGTACGCCAGAACCACCTGGCGGACACTCCGAAATCACCTGTCGCGCATGCCGGAACCACCTCTCAGACGTGCCAGAAGCACATGCCGGACACGCCGGAATCACCTACCGGACAGACCGGAACCACCTGCCGAGCACGCCGGAGCCACCTGTTCGACTCGCTGGAACCACCTGCCGGACAGGCCAATATCAACTGCTGGCTATGCCAGAACCACCTGGGGAACGGTCCGGAATCAACTGCCAGCCATGGCGGAACCACCTCTCAGACGTACCAGAACCACCTGCCGGAGAAGCTGGAAACACGTCCTGGACAGTCTGGAACCACCTGCCGGCCAAGCCTGAACCACCTGCCAAGCACAACGGAACAACCTGCCAGACACGCCAAAATCACCTGCGTGTTATGCCAGAACCACTTGGAGGACTCTCTGGGATGACCTGCCGGGCATGCCGGAACCACCTCTCAGACGTGCCAGAACCACGTGGCGTACAGTCCGGAATCACCTGTTAGGCATGCGCAACCACCTCTGAGACGTACCAGAACCACATGCCGTGCAGGCTGGAACCAACTACCGGACAGACCGGAATCACCTTTCGGGCATGCCGGAACCACCTGTCAGATGTGCCAGAAACACATGCCGGAGACGCCGGAAGCACCTGCCAAGCACGTTGGAACCACCTGCTCAACTCGCCTGAACCACCTGCCGGACATGCCAAAATCACCTGCCGACTATGCCAGAACCACTTGGCGAACACTCCGGAATCACTTGCCGGGCATGCAGTAACCACCTCTCAGAATTGCCAGAACCCCGTGCCAATGACCCCGGAAGCACCAGCCGAGCACGCCGGAACCACCTGCTCGACTCGCCAGAACCACCTGCCGATCACGCAAAAATCACCTGCCGGCTACGCCACAACCAGTTGGTGAACACTTTGGAATCACCTGCCAGGCTTGCTGGAACCACCTGCCAGTCATGTCAAAATCACCTTACAACTACGCCATAACAGCTTGGCGGACACTGCAGAAACTCCTGTCGGGCCGGCTGGAACCACATCTCAGACGTGCCAGAAACGTGTTCATGAGATGCTGGAACCACACCCCGAACAGACGGATACCACCTGCCACAACCGCCTGAACCACCTGCTGAGCACGCCGGAACCACCTGCTCGACTCACCGGTACCACCTCCCTGACACGCCAAAATCACCTGCTGGGTATGCCAGAACCACTTGGCGGACACTCCGGAATCATCTGCCGGACATGCCGGAACCAGCTCTCAGACGCACCAGAACCAAGTGCCGGAGACGCCGGAAGCACCTGCCGAGCATGCCGGAGCCACCTGCTCGACTCGCCAGAAACACCTGCCGGACACGCCAAAATCACCTGCCGGGTATGCCAGAACCACCTGGCGGACACTACGGAATCACCTGCCGCGCATGCCGGAACCACCTCTCAGACGTGCCGGAAGCACGTGCCGGACACGCCGGAAACACCTACCGGACAGACCGGAACCACCTGCCAAGAACGCCGGAGCCACCTGTTCGACTCGCTGGAACCACCTGCCGGACAGGCCAATATCAACTGCTGGCTATGCCAGAACCACCTGGGGGACAGTCCGGGATCACCTGCCAGCCATGGCGGAACCACCTCTCAGACGTACCAGAACCACCTGCCGGAGAAGCTGGAAACACTTCCTGGACAGACTGGAACCACGTGACGGCCATGCCTGAACCACCTGCCGAGCACGGCGGAACCACCTGCCGGACACGCCAAAATCACCTGCGGGCTACGCCAGAACCACTTGGACGACTCTCCGAGATGACCTGCCGGGCATGTTGGAACTAACTCTCAGACGTGCCAGAAGCACGTGGCGGACAGTCCGGAATCACCTGTTGGGCATACGCAACCACCTCTGAGACGTACCAGAACCACGTGCCGTGCACGCCGGAACCACCTGCCGGACAGACCGGTATCAGCTTTTGGGCATGCCGGAACCACCAGTCAGATGTGCCAGAAACACGTGCCGGAGACGCCGGAAGCACCTGCCGAGCACGTCGCAACCACCTGCTCAACTCGCCTGAACCACCTGCCGGACACGCCAAAATCACCTGCCCGCTACACCAGCACCAATTCGGGGACAAGCCGGAATCACGTGAGGGGCATGCCGGCACAGCCTCTCAGACTGAACCTCGGGCCGGACACCACAGAACCACCTGCCGGACAGACCGGAACCACCTGCCGGACACGCCGGAACCACCGGCTCGACCCGCCGGAACGACCACTGGACATGCAAAATCACCTGCCGGCTATGCCGGAAACACTTGGCGAACACTCCGGAATCACTTGCCGGGCATGCAGGAACCACCTCTCAGACATGCCAGAACCCCGTGCCAATGACCCCGGAATCACCAGCCGAGCACGCCGGAACCACCTGCTCGACTCGCCAGAACCACCTGCCGATCACGCAAAAATCACCTGCCGGCTACGCCACAACCAGTTGGTGAACACTTTGGAATCACCTGCCAGGCTTGCTGGAACCACCTGCCACTCATGCCAAAATCACCTGCCAACTACGCCAGAACCGCTTGGCGGACACTGCGGAAACACCTGTCGGGCCGGCTGGAACCACATCTCAGACGTGCCAGAAACGTGTTCATGAGATGCTGGAACCACACCCCGAACAGACGGATACCACCTGCCAGAACCGCCTGAACCACCTGCTGAGCACGCCGGAACCACCTGCTCGACTCACCGGTACCACCTCCCTGACACGCCAAAATCACCTGCTGGGTATGCCAGAACCACTTGGCGGACACTCCGGAATCATCTGCCGGACATGCCCGAACCAGCTTTCAGACATACTAGAACCAAGTGCCGGAGACGCCGGAAGCACCTGCCGAGCATGCCGGAGCCACCTGCTCGACTCGCCAGAAACACCTGCCGGACACGCGAAAATCACCTGCCGGGTATGCCAGAACCACCTGGGGGACAGTCCGGGATCACCTGCCAGCCATGGCGGAACCACCTCTCAGACGTACCAGAACCACCTGCCGGAGAAGCTGGAAACACGTCCTGGACAGACTGGAACCACGTGACGGCCATGCCTGAACCACCTGCTGAGCACGGCGGAACCACCTGCCGGACACGCCAAAATCACCTGCGGGCTACGGCAGAACCACTTGGACGACTCTCTGAAATGACCAGCCGGGCATGTTGGAACCACCTCTCAGACGTGCCAGAAGCACGTGGCGGACAGTCCGGAATCACCTGTTGGGCATACGCAACCACCTCTGAGACGTACCAGAACCACGTGCCGTGCACGCCGGAACCACCTACCGGACAGACCGGAATCAACTTTCGGGCATGCCGGAACCACCAGTCAGATGTGCCAGAAACACGTGCCAGAGACGCCGGAAGCACCTGCCGAGCACGTCGCAACCACTTGCTCAACTCGCCTGAACCACCTGCCGGACACGCCAAAATCACCTGCCCGCTACACCAGCACCACTTCGGGGACAAGCCGGAATCACGTGAGGGGCATGCCGGCACAGCCTCTCAGACTGAACCTCGTGCCGGACACCACAGAACCACCTGCCGGACAGACCGGAACCACCTGCCGGACACGCCGGAACCACCGGCTTGACCCGCCGGAACGACCGCTGGACATGCAAAATCACCTGCCGGCTACGCCGGAAACACTTGGCGAACACTCCGGAATCACCTGCCGGGCATGCCGGATCCACCTCTCAGATATGCCAGAACCACGTGCCAATGACCCCGGAAGCACCTGCCGAGCATGCCGGAGCCACCTGCTCGACTCGCCAGAAACACCTGGCAGACACGCCAAAATCACCTGCCGGGTACGCCAGAACCACCTGGCGGACACTCCGAAATCACCTGTCGCGCATGCAGGAACCACCTCTCAGACGTGCCGGAAGCACGTGCCGGACACGCCGGAATAACCTACCGGACAGACCGGAACCACCTGCCGGGCATGCCGGAACCACCTCTCAGATATGCCAGAACCACGAGCCAATGACCCCGGAAACACCTGCCGAGCACGCCGGAACCACCTGCTCGACTCGCCAGAACCACCTGCCGATCACGCAAAAATCACCTGCCGGCTACGCCACAGCCAGTTGGGGAACACTTCGGAATCACCTGCCGGGCTTGCTGGAACCACCTGCCGGTCATGCCAAAATCACCTGCCAACTACGCCAGTACCACTTGGCGGACACTGCGGAAACACCTGTCGGGCCGGCCGGAACCACATCTCAGACGTGCCAGAACCATGTGCATGAGATGCTGGAACCACACCCCGAACAGACGGAAAACACCTGCCAGACCCGTCTGAGAAACCTGCCGAGCACGCCGGAGCCACCTGCTCGACTCGCCGGAACCACCTAACTGACATGCCCAAATCACCAGCCGGGTATGCCAGAACCACTTTGCGGACACTCTGGAATCACCTGCC
Organism: Equus przewalskii; assembly: GCF_037783145.1. Lineage (NCBI taxonomy): Eukaryota > Metazoa > Chordata > Mammalia > Perissodactyla > Equidae > Equus > Equus przewalskii. Next base: position 76,079 of record NW_027226655.1, on the reverse strand, counting down.
GGGCATGCCGGAACCACCTCTCAGATATGCCAGAACCACGAGCCAATGACCCCGGAAACACCTGCCGAGCACGCCGGAACCACCTGCTCGACTCGCCAGAACCACCTGCCGATCACGCAAAAATCACCTGCCGGCTACGCCACAACCAGTTGGTGAACACTTTGGAATCACCTGCCAGGCTTGCTGGAACCACCTGCCAGTCATGCCTAAATCACCTGCCAACTACGCCAGAACCGCTTGGCGGACACTGTTTAAACACCTGTCGGGCCGGCTGGAACCACATCTCAGACGTGCCAGAAACGTGTTCATGAGATTCTGGAACCACACCGCGAACAGACGGATACCACCTGCCAGAACCGCCTGAACCACCTGCTGAGCACGCCGGAACCACCTGCTCGACTCACCGGTACCACCTCCCTGACACGCCAAAATCACCTGCTGGGCATGCCAGAACCACTTGGCGGACACTCCGGAATCATCTGCCGGACATGCCGGAACCAGCTCTCAGACACACCACAACCAAGTGCCGGAGACGCCGGAAGCACCTGCCGAGCATGCCGGAGCCACCTGCTCGACTCGCCAGAAACACCTGCCGGACACGCCAAAATCACCTGCCGGGTACGCCAGAACCACCTGGCGGACACTCCGAAATCACCTGTCGCGCATGCCAGAACCACCTCTCAGACGTGCCGGAAGCACGTGCCGGACACGCAGGAATCACCTACCGGACAGACCAGAACCACCTGCCGAGCACGCCGGAGCCACCTGTTCGACTCGCTGGAACCACCTGCCGGACAGGCCAATATCAACTGCTGGCTATGCCAGAACCACCGGGGGGACGGTCCGGAATCACCTGCCAGCCATGGCGGAACCACCTCTCAGACGTACCAGAACCACCTGCCGGAGAAGCTGGAAACACGTCCTGGACAGTCTGGAACCACCTGCCGGCCAAGCCTGAACCACCTGCCAAGCACAACGGAACAACCTGCCAGACACGCCAAAATCACCTGAGTGTTATGCCGGAGCCACTTGGAGGACTGTCCGGGATGACGTGCCGGGCATGCCGGAACCACCTCTCAGACGTGCCAGAACCATGTGGCGGACAGTCCGGAATCACCTGTTGGGCATGCGCAACCACCTCTGAGACGTACCAGAACCACAGGCCGTGCAGGCTGGAACCACCTACCGGACAGACCGGAATCACCTTTCGGGCATGCCGGAACCACCTGTCAGATGTGCCAGAAACACGTGCCGGAGACGCCAGAAGCACCTGCCAAGCACGTTGGAACCACCTGCTCAACTCGCCTGAACCACCTGCCGGACATGCCAAAATCACCTGCCGACTATGCCAGAACCACTTGGCGAACACTCCGGAATCACTTGCCGGGCATGCAGGAACCACCTCTCAGACATGCCAGAACCCCGTGCCAATGACCCCGGAAGCACCAGCCGAGCACGCCGGAACCACCTGCTCGACTCGCCAGAACCACCTGCCGATCACGCAAAAATCACCTGCCGGCTATGCCACAACCAGTTGGTGAACACTTTGGAATCACCTGCCAGGCTTGCTGGAACCACCTGCCAGTCATGCCAAAATCACCTGCCAACTACGCCAGAACCGCTTGGCGGACACTGCGGAAACACCTGTCGGGCCGGCTGGAACCACATCTCAGACGTGCCAGAAACGTGTTCATGAGATGCTGGAACCACACCCCGAACAGACGGATACCACCTGCCAGAACCGCCTGAACCACCTGCTGAGCACGCCGGAACCACCTGCTCGACTCACCGGTACCACCTCCCTGACACGCCAAAATCACCTGCTGGGTATGCCAGAACCACTTGGCGGACACTCCGGAATCATCTGCCGGACATGCCGGAACCAGCTCTCAGACACACCAGAACCAAGTGCCGGAGACGCCGGAAGCACCTGCCGAGCATGCCGGAGCCACCTGCTCGACTCGCCAGAAACACCTGCCGGACACGCCAAAATCACCTGCCGGGTATGCCAGAACCACGTGGCGGACACTCCGAAATCACCTGCCGCGCATGCCGGAACCACCTCTCAGACGTGCCGGAAGCACGTGCCAGACACGCCGGAAACACCTGCCGGACAGACCGGAACCACCTGCCAAGAACGCCGGAGCCACCTGTTCGACTCGCTGGAACCACCTGCCGGACAGGCCAATATCAACTGCTGGCTATGCCAGAACCACCTGGGGGACAGTCCGGGATCACCTGCCAGCCATGGCGGAACCACCTCTCAGACGTACCAGAACCACCTGCCGGAGAAGCTGGAAACACGTCCTGGACAGACTGGAACCACGTGACTGCCATGCCTGAACCACCCTCCGAGCACGGCGGAACCACCTGCCGGACACGCCAAAATCACCTGCGGGCTACGCCAGAACCACTTGGACGACTCTCCGAAATGACCAGCCGGGCATGTTGGAACCACCTCTCAGACGTGCCAGAAGCACGTGGCGGAGAGTCCGGAATCACCTGTTGGGCATACGCAACCACCTCTGACACGTACCAGAACCACGTGCCGTGCACGCCGGAACCACCTACCGGACAGACCGGAATCCACTTTTGGGCATGCCGGAACCACCAGTCAGATGTGCCAGAAACACGTGCCGGAGACGCCGGAAGCACCTGCCGAGCACGTCGCAACCACCTGCTCAACTCGCCTGAACCACCTGCCGGACACGCCAAAATCACCCGCCCTTACACCAGCACCACTTTGGGGACAAGCCGGAATCACGTGAGGGGCATGCCGGCACAGCCTCTCAGACTGAACCTCGTGCCGGACACCACAGAACCACCTGCCGGACAGACCAGAACCACCGGCTCGACCCGCCGGAACGACTGCTGGACATGAAAAATCACCTGCCGGCTACGCCGGAAACACTTGGCGAACACTCTGGAATCACCTGCCAGGCATGCCGGAACCACCTCTCAGACGTGCCAGAACCATGTGGCGGACAGTCCGGAATCACCTGTTGGGCATGTGCAACCACCTCTGAGACGTACCAGAACCACATGCCGTGCCGGCTGGAACCACCTACCGGACAGACCGGAATCACCTTTCGGTCATGCCGGAACCACCTGTCAGATGTGCCAGAAAAACGTGCCGGAGATGCCGGAAGCACCTGCCAAGCACGTTGGAACCACCTGCTCAACTCACCTGACCCACCTGCCGGACTTGCCAAAATCACCTGCCGACTATGCCAGAACCACTTGGCGAACACTCCGGAATCAATTGCCGGGCATGCAGGAACCACCTCTCAGACATGCCAGAAGCCCGTGCCAATGACCCCGGAAGCACCTGCCGAGCACGCCGGAACCACCTGCTCGACTCGCCAGAACCACCTGCCGGACATGGCAAAATCACCTGCCGACTATGCCAGAACCAATTGGCGAACACTCCGGAATCACTTGCCGGGCATGCAGGAACCACCTCTCAGACATGCCAGAACCCCGTGCCAATGACCCTGGAAGCACCAGCCGAGCACGCCGGAACCACCTGCTCGACTCGCCAGAACCACCTGCCGATCACGCAAAAATCACCTGCCGGCTACGCCACAACCAGTTGGTGAACACTTTGGAATCACCTGCCAGGCTTGCTGGAACCACCTGCCAGTCATGCCAAAATCACCTGCCAACTACGCCAGAACCGCTTGGCGGACACTGCGGAAACACCTGTCGGGCCGGCTGGAACCACATCTCAGACGTGCCAGAATCATGTGCATGAGATGCTGGAACCACACACCGAACTGAGGGAAAACACCTGCCAGACCCGTCTGAACAACCTGCCGTGCACGCCGGAGCCACCTGCTCGACTCACCGGAACCACCTACCTGACATGCCAAAATCACCAGCCGGGTATGCCAGAACCACTTGGCGGACACTCCGGAATCATCTGCCGGACATGCTGGAACCAGCCGTCAGACACACCAGAACCAAGTGCCGGAGACGCCGGAAACACCTGCCGGGCATGCCGGAGCCACCTGCGCGACTCGCCAGAAACACCTGCCGGACACGCCAAAATCACCTGCCGGGTATGCCAGAACCACCTGGCGGACACTACGGAATCACCTGCCGCGCAGGCCGGAACCACCTCTCAGACGTGCCGGAAGCACGTGCCAGACACGCCGGAAACACCTACCGGACACGCCAAAATCACCTGCCGGGTATGCCAGAACCACCTGGGGGACAGTCCGGGATCACCTGCCAGCCATGGCGGAACCACCTCTCAGACGTAGCAGAACCACCTGCCGGAGAAGCTGGAAACACGTCCTGGACAGACTGGAACCACGTGACGGCCATGCCTGAACCACCTGCCGAGCACAGCGGAACCACCTGCCGGACACGCCAAAATCACCTGCGGGCTACGCCAGAACCACTTGGACGACTCTCCGAAATGACCTGCCGGGCATGTTGGAACCACCTCTCAGACGTGCCAGAAGCACGTGGCGGACAGTCCGGAGTCACCTGTTTGGCATACGCAACCACCTCTGAGACGTACCAGAACCATGTGCCGTGCACGCCGGAACCACCTACCGGACAGACCGGAATCCACTTTTGGGCATGCCGGAACCACCAGTCGGATGTGCCAGAAACACGTGCCGGAGACACCGGAAGCACCTGCCAAGCACGTTGCAACCACCTGCTCAACTCGCCTGAACCACCTGCCGGACATGCCAAAATCACCTGCCGACTATGCCAGAACCACTTGGCGAACACTCCGGAATCACTTGCCGGGCATGCAGGAACCACCGCTCAGACATGCCAGAACCCCGTGCCAATGACCCCGTAATCACCAGCCGATCACGCCGGAACCACCTGCTCGACTCCCCAGTACCACCTACCTGACACGCCATAATCACCTGCTGGGTATGACAGAACCACTTGGCGGACACTCCGGAATCATCTGCCGGACATGCCGGAACCAGCTCTCAGACACACCAGAACCAAGTGCCGGAGACGCCGGAAGAACCTGCCGAGCATCCCGGAGCCACCTGCTCGACTCGCCAGAAACAACTGCCGGACACGCCAAAATCACCTGCCGGGTATGCCAGAACCTCCTGGCGGAACTACGGAATCACCTGCCGAGCATGCCGGAACCACCTCTCAGACGTGCCGGAAGCACGTGCCGGACACGCCGGAAACACCTACCTGACAGACAGGAACCACCTGCCAAGAACGCCGGAGCCACCTGTTCGACTCGCTGGAACCACCTGCCGGACAGGCCAATTTCAACTGCTGGCTATGCCAGAACCACCTGGGGGACAGTCCGGGATCATCTGCCAGCCATGGCGGAACCACCTCTCAGACGTACCAGAACCACCTGCCGGAGAAGCTGGAAACACGTCCTGGACAGACTGGAACCACGTGACGGCCATGCCTGAACCACCTGCCGAGCACGGCGGAACCACCTGCCGGACACGCCAAAATCACCTGCGGGCTACGGCAGAACCACTTGGACGACTCTCCGAAATGACCTGCCGGGCATGTTGGAACCACCTCTCAGACGTGCCAGAAGCACGTGGCGGACAGTCCGGAATCACCTGTTGGGCATACGCAACCACCTCTGAGACGTACCAGAACCACGTGCCGTGCAGGCCGGAACCACCTACCGGACAGACCGGAATCCACTTTTGGGCATGCCGGAACCACCAGTCGGATGTGCCAGAAACACGTGCCGGAGACGCCGGAAGCACCTGCCGAGCACGTCGCAACCACCTGCTCAACTCGCCTGAACCACCTGCCGGACACGCCAAAATCACCTACCCGCTACACCAGCACCACTTCTGGGACAAGTCGGAATCACGTGAGGGGCATGCCGGCACAGCCTCTCAGACGGAACCTCGTGCCGGACATCACAGAACCACCTGCCGGACAGACCGGAACCACCTGCCGGACACGCCGGAACCACCGGCTCTACCCGCCAGAACGACCGCTGGACATGCAAAATCACCTGCCGGCTACGCCGGAAACACTTGGCGAACACTCCGGAATCACCTGCCCGGCATGCCGGAACCACCTCTCAGATATGCCAGAACCACGTGCCAATGACCCCGGAAGCACCTGCCGAGCACGCCGGAACCACCTGCTCGACTCGCCAGAATCACCTGCCGGACACGCAAAAATCACCAGCCGGGTACGCCAGAACCACCTGGCGGACACTCCGAAATCACCTGTCGCGCATGCCGGAACCACCTCTCAGACGTGCCGTAAGCACGTGCCGGACACGCCGGAATCACCTACCGGACAGACCGGAACCACCTGCCGAGCACGCCGGAGCCACCTGTTCGACTCGCTGGAACCACCAGCCGGACATGCCCATATTAACTGCTGGCTATGCCAGAACCACCTGCGGACAGTCCGGAATCACCTGCCAGCCATGGCGGAACCACCTCTCACACGTACCAGAACCTCCTGCCGGAGAAGCTGGAAACACGTCCTGGACAGTCTGGAAACACCTGCCGGCCAAGCCTGAACCACCTGCCAAGCACAACGGAACAACCTGCCAGTCACGACAAAATCACCTGCGTGTTATGCCAGAACCACTTGGAGGAATCTCTGGGATGACCTGCCGGGCATGCCGGAACCACCTCTCAGACGTGCCAGAACCCTGTGGCGGACAGTCCGGAATCACCTGTTGGGCATGCGCAACCACCTCTGAGACGTACCAGAACCACATGCCGTGCAGGCTGGAACCACCTACCGGACAGACCGGAATCACCTTTCGGGCATGCCGGAACCACCTGTCAGATGTGCCAGAAACACGTGCCGGAGACGCCGGAAGCACCTGCCAAGCACGTTGGAACCACCTGCAAAACTCGCCTGAAGCACCTGCCGGACACGCAAAAATCACCTGCCGACTATGCCAGAACCACTTGGCGAACACTCCGGAATCACTTGCCGGGCATGCAGGAACCACCTCTCAGACGTGCCGGAAGCACGTGCCAGACACGCCGGAAACACCTACCGGACAGACCGGAACCACCTGCCAAGAACGCCGGAGCCAACTGTTCGACTCGCTGGAACCACCTGCCGGACAGGCCAATATCAACTGCTGGCTATGCCAGAACCACCTGGGGGACAGTCCGGGATCACCTGCCAGCCATGGCGGAACCACCTCTCAGACGTACCAGAACCACCTGCCGGAGTAGCTGGAAACACGTCCTGGACAGACTGGAACCACGTGACGGCCATGCCTGAACCACCTGCCGAGCACGGCGGAACCACCTGCCGGACACGCCAAAATCACCTGCGGGCTATGCCAGAACCACTTGGACGACTCTCCGAAATGACCTGCCGGGCATGCTGGAACCACCTCTCAGACGTGCCAGAAGCACGTGGCGGACAGTCCGGAATCACCTGTTGGGCATACGCAACCACCTCTGAGACGTACCAGAACCACGTGCCGTGCAGGCCGGAACCACCTACCGGACAGACCGGAATCCACTTTTGGGCATGCCGGAACCACCAGTCGGATGTGCCAGAAACACGTGCCGGAGACGCCGGAAGCACCTGCCGAGCACGCCGGAACCACCGGCTCGACCCGCCGGAACGACCGCTGGACATGCAACATCACCTGCCGGCTACGCCGGAAACACTTGGCGAACACTCTGGAATCACCTGCCGTGCATGCCGGAACCACCTCTCAGATATGCCAGAACCACGTGCAAATGACCCCGGAAGCACCTGCCGAGCACGCCGGAACCACCTGCTCGACTCGCCAGAACCACCTGCCGGACACGCAAAAATCACCTGCCGGCTACGCCACAACCAGTTGGGGAACACTTCGGAATCACCTGCCGGGCTTGCTGGAACCACCTGCCGGTCATGCCAAAATCACCTGCCAACTACGCCAGTACCACTTGGCGGACACTGTGGAAACACCTGTCGGGCCGGCCGGAACCACATCTCAGACGTGCCAGAACCATGTGCATGAGATGCTGGAACCACACCCCGACAGACGGAAAACACCTGCCAGACCCGTCTGAACAACCTGCCGAGCACGCCGGAAACACCTGCTCGACTCACCGGTACCACCTCCCTGACACGCCAAAATCACCTGCTGGGTATGCCAGAACCACTTGGCGGAGACTCCGGAATCATCTGCCGGACATGCCGGAACCAGCTCTCAGACACACCAGAACCACGTGCCGGAGACGCCGGAAGCACCTGCCGAGCATGCCGGAGCCACCTGCTCGACTCGCCAGAAACACCTGCCGGACACGCCAAAATCACCTGCGGGGTACGCCAGAACCACCTGACGGACACTCCGAAATCACCTGTCGCGCATGCCGGAACCACCTCTCAGACGTGCCGGAATCACCTACCGGACAGACCGGAAGCACCTGCCGAGCACGCCGGAGCCACCTGTTCGACTTGCTGGAACCAATTGCCGGACAGGCCAATATTAACTGCTGGCTATGCCAGTACCACCTGGGGTCAGTCCGGAATCACCTGCCAGCCATGGCGGAACCACCTCTCACACGTACCAGAACCACCTGCCGGAGAAGCTGGAAACACGTCCTAAACAGTCTGGAACCACCTGCCGGCCAAGCCTGAACCACCTGCCAAGCACAACGGAACAAACTGCCAGACACGCCAAAATCACCTGCGTGTTATGCCAGAACCAATTGGAGGACTCTCTGGGATGACCTGCCGGGCATGCCGGAACCACCTCTCAGACGTGCCAGAACCATGTGGCGGACAGTCCGGAATCACCTGTTGGGCATGCGCAACCACCTCTGAGACGTACCAGAACCACATGCCGTGCAGGCTGGAACCACCTACCGGACAGACCGGAATCACCTTTCGGGCATGCCAGAACCACCTGTCAGATGTGCCAGAAACACGTGCCGGAGACGCCGGAAGCACCTGCCAAGCACGTTGGAACCACCTGCTCAACTCGCCTGAACCACCTGCCGGACATGCCAAAATCACCTGCCGACTATGCCAGAACCACTTGGCGAACACTCCGGAATCACTTGCCGGGCATGCAGGAACCACCTCTCAGACATGCCAGAACCCCGTGACAATGACCCCGGAAGCACCAGCCGAGCACGCCGGAACCACCTGCTCGACTCGCCAGAACCACCTGCCGATCACGCAAAAATCACCTGCCGGCTACGCCACAACCAGTTGGCGAACACTTTGGAATCACCTGCCAGGCTTGCTGGAACCACCTGCCAGTCATGCCAAAATCACCTGCCAACTACGCCAGAACCGCTTGGCGGACACTGCGGAAACACCTGTCGGGCCGGCTGGAAACACATCTCAGACGTGCCAGAAACGTGTTCATGAGATGCTGGAACCACACCCCGAACAGACGGATACCACCTGCCAGAACCCCCTGAACCACCTGCTGAGCACACCGGAACCACCTGCTCGATTCACCGGTACCACCTAGCTGACACGCCAAAATCACCTGCTGGGTATGCCAGAACCACTTGGCGGACACTCCGGAATCATCTGCCGGACATGCCGGAACCAGCTCTCAGACACACCAGAACCAAGTGCCGGAGACGCCGGAAGCACCTGCCGAGCATGCCGGAGCCACCTGCTCGACTCGCCAGAAACACCTGCCGGACACGCCAAAATCACCTGCCGGGTATGCCAGAACCACCTGGCGGACACTAAGGAATCCCCTGCCGCGCATGCCGGAACCACCTCTCAGACGTGCCGGAAGCACGTGCCAGACACGCCGGAAACACCTACCGGACAGACCGGAACCACCTGCCAAGAACGCCGGAGCCACCTGTTCGACTCGCTGGAACCACCTGCCGGACAGGCCAATATCAACTGCTTTCTATGCCAAAACCAGGTGGTGGACAGTCTGGGATCACCTGCCAGCCATGGCGGAACCACCTCTGACACGTACCAGAACCACCTGCAGGAGAAGCTGGAAACACGTCCTGGACAGACTGGAACCACGTGACGGCCATGCCTGAACCACCTGCCGAGCACAGCGGAACCACCTGCCGGACACGCCAAAATCACCTGCGGGCTACGCCAGAACCACTTGGACGACTCTCCGAAATGACCGGCCGGGCATGTTGGAACCACCTCTCCGACGTGCCAGAAGCACGTGGCGGACAGTCCGGAATCACCTGTTGGGCATACGCAACCACCTCTGAGACGTACCAGAACCACGTGCCGTGCACGCCGGAACCACCTACCGGACAGACCGGAATCCACTTTTGGGCATGCCGGAGGCACCAGTCGGATGTGCCAGAAACACGTGCCGGAGACGCCGGAAGCACCTGCCGAGCACGTCCCAACCACCTGCTCAACTCGCCTGAACCACCTGCCGGACACGCCAAAATCACCTGCCCGCTACACCAGCACCACTTCGGGTACAAGCCGGAATCACGTGAGGGGCATGCCGGCACAGCCTCTCAGACTGAACCTCGTGAAGGACACCACAGAACCACCTGCCGGACAGACCGGAACCAACTGCCGGACACGCCGGAACCACCGGCTCGACCCGCCGGAACGACCGCTGGACATGCAAAATCACCTGCCGGCTACGCCGGAAACACTTGGCGAACACTCCGGAATCACCTGCCGGGCATGCCGGAACCACCTCTCAGATATGCCAGAACCACGTGCCAATGACCCCGGAAGCACCTGCCGAGCACGCCGGAACCACCTGCTTGACTCGCCAGAACCACCTGCCGGACACGCAAAAATCACCTGCCGGCTACGCCACAACCAGTTGGGGAACACTTCGGAATCACCTGCCGGGCTTGCTGGAACCACCTGCCGGTCATGCCAAAATCACCTGCCAACTACGCCAGTACCACTTGGCGGAGACTGTGGAAACACCTGTCGGGCCGGCCGGAACCACATCTCAGACGTGCCAGAACCATGTGCATGAGATGCTGGCACCACACCCCGAACAGACGGAAAACACCTGCCAGACCCGTCTGAACAACCTGCCGAGCACGCCGGAGCCACCTGCTCGACTCGCCGGAACCACCTACCTGACATGCCCAAATCTCCAGCCGGGTATGCCAGAACCATTTGGCGGACACTCCGGAATCATCTGCCGGACATGCCGGAACCAGCTCTCAGACACACCAGAACCACGTGCCGGAGACGCCGGAAGCACCTGCCGAGCATGCCGGAGCCACCCGCTCGACTCGCCAGAAACACCTGCCGGACACGCCAAAATCAACTGCCGGATACGCCAGAACCACCTGGCGGACACTCCGAAACCACCTGTCGCGCATGCCGGAACCACCTCTCAGACGTGCCGGAAGCACGTGCCGGACACGCCGGAATCACCTACCGGACAGACCGGAACCACCTGCCGAGCACGCCGGAGCCACCTGTTCGACTCGCTGGAACCACCTGCCGGACAGGCCAATATCAAATGCTGGCTATGCCAGAACCACCTGGGAGACGGTCCGGAATCAACTGCCAGCCATGGCGGAACCACCTCTCAGACGTACCAGAACCACCTGCCGGAGAAGCTGGAAACACGTCCTGGACAGTCTGGAACCACCTGCCGGGCAAGCCTGAAATACCTGCCAAGCACAACGGAACAACCTGCCAGACACGCCAAAATCACCTGCGTGTTATGCCAGAAACACTTGGAGGACTCTCTGGGATGACCTGCCGGGCATGCCGGAACCACCTCTCGACGTGCCAGAACCATGTGGCGGACAGTCCGGAATCACCTGTTGGGCATGCGCAACCACCTCTGAGACGTACCAGAACCACAGGCCGTGCAGGCTGGAACCACCTACCGGACAGACCGGAATCACCTTTCGGGCATGCCGGAACCAGCTGTCAGATGTGCCAGAAACACGTGCCGGAGACGCCGCAAGCACCTGCCAAGCACGTTGGAACCACCTGCTCAACTCGCCTGAACCACCTGCCGGACATGCCAAACTCACCTGCCGACTATGCCCGAACCACATGGCGAACACTCCGGAATCACTTGCCGGGCATGCAGGAACCACCTCTCAGACATGCCAGAACCCCGTGCCAATGACCCCGGAAGCACCAGCCGAGCACGCCGGAACCACCTGCTCGACTCGCCAGAACCACCTGCCGATCACGCAAAAATCACCTGCCGGCTACGCCACAAACAGTTGGTGAACTCTTTGGAATCACCTGCCAGGCTTGCTGGAACCACCTGCCAGTCATGCCAAAATCACCTGCCAACTACGCCAGACCCGCTTGGCGGACATTCCGGAAAGACCTGTCGGGGCCGGCTGGAACCACATCTCAGACGTGCCAGAAACGTGTTCATGAGATGCTGGAACCAAGCCCCGAACAGACGGATACCACCTGCCAGAAGCGCCTGAACCACCTGCTGAGCACGCCGGAACCACCTGCTCGACTCACCGGTACCACCTCCCTGACACGCCAAAATCACCAGCTGGGTATGCCAGAACCACTTGGCGGACACTCCGGAATCATCTGCCGGACATGCCGGAACCAGCTCTCAGACACACCAGAACCAAGTGCCGGAGACGCCGGAAGCACCTGCCGAGCATGCCGGAGCCACCTGCTCGACTCGCCAGAAACACCTGCCGGACACGCCAAAATCACCTGCCGGGTATGCCAGAACCACCTGGCGGACACTACGGAATCACCTGCCACGCATGCTGGAACCACCTCTCAGACGTGCCGGAAGCACGTGCCGGACACGCCAGAAACACCTACCGGACAGACCGGAACCACCTGCCAAGAACGCCAGAGCCACCTGTTCGACTCGCTGGAACCACCTGCCGGACAGGCCAATATCAACTGCTGGCTATGCCAGAACCACCTGGGGGACAGTCCGGGATCACCTGCCAGCCATAGTGGAACCACCTCTCAGACGTACCAGAACCACCTGCCGGAGAAGCTGGAAACACGTCCTGGACAGACTGGAACCACGTGACGGCCATGCCTGAACCACCTGCCGAGCACGGCGGAACCACCTGTCGGACACGCCAAAATCACCTGCGGGCTACGCCAGAACCACTTGGACGACTCTCCGAGATGACCTGCCGGGCATGTTGGAACCAGCTCTCAGACGTGCCAGAAGCACGTGGCGGACAGTCCGGAATCACCTGTTGGGCATACGCAACCACCTCTGACACGTACCAGAACCACGTGCCGTGCACGCCGGAACCACCTACCGGACAGACCGGAATCAACTTTTGGGCATGCCGGAACCACCAGTCACATGTGCCAGAAACACGTGCCGGAGACGCCGGAAGCACCTGCCGAGCACGTCGCAACCACCTGCTCAACTCGCCTGAACCACCTGCCGGACACGCCAAAATCACCTGCCCGCTACACCAGCACCACTTCGGGGACAAGCCGGAATCACGTGAGGGGCATGCCGGCACAGCCTCTCAGACTGAACCTCGTGCCGGACACCACAGAACCACCTGCCGGACAGACCGGAACCACCGGCTCGACCCGCCGGAACGACCGCTGGACATGCAAAATCGCCTGCCGGCTACGCCGGAAACACTTGGTAACACTCCAGAATCACCTGCCGGGCATGCCGGAACCACCTCTCAGATATGCCAGAACCACGTGCCAATGATCCCGGAAGCACCTGCCGAGCACGCCGGAACCACCTGCTCGACTCGCCAGAACCACCGGCCGGACACGCAGAAATCACCTGCCGGCTACGCCACAACCAGTTGGGGAACACTTCGGAATCACCTGCCGGGCTTGCTGGAACCACCTGCCGGTCATGCCAAAATCACCTGCCAACTACGCCAGTACCACTTGGCGGAGACTGTGGAAACACCTGTCGGGCCGGCCGGAACCACATCTCAGACGTGCCAGAACCATGTGCATGAGATGCTGGAACCACACCCCGAACAGACGGAAATCACCTGCCAGACCCGTCTGAACAACCTGCCGAGCACGCCGGAGCCACCTGCTCGACTCGCTGGAACCACCTACCTGACATGCCCAAATCACCAGCCGGGTATGCCAGAACCACTTGGCGGACACTCCGGAATCATCTGCCGGACATGCCGGAACCAGCTCTCAGACACACCAGAACCACGTGCCGGAGACGCCGGAAGCACCTGCCGAGCATGCCGGAGCCACCTGCTCGACTCGCCAGAAACACCTGCCGGACACGCCAAAATCACCTGCCGGGTACGCCAGAACCACCTGGCGGACACTCCGAAATCACCTGCCGCGCATGCCGGAACCACCTCTCAGACGTGCCGGAAGCACGTGCCGGACACGCCGGAATCACCTACCGGACAGACCGGAACCACCTGCCAAGAACGCCGGAGCCACCTGTTCGACTCGCTGAAACCACCTGCCGGACAGGCCAATATCAACTGCTGGCTATGCCAGAACCACCTGGGGGACAGTCCGGGAGACCTGCCAGCCATGGCGGAACCACCTCTCAGACGTACCAGAACCACCTGCCGGAGAAGCTGGAAACACGTCCTGAACAATCTGGAACCACCTGCCGGCCAAGCCTGAACCACCTGCGAAGCACAACGGAACAATCTGCCAGACACGCCAAAATCACCTGCGTGTTATGCCAGAACCACTTTGAGGACTCTCTGGGATGACCTGCCGGGCATGCCGGAACCACCTCTCAGACGTGCCAGAACCATGTGGCGGACAGTCCGGAATCACCTGTAGGGCATACGCAGCCACCTCTGAGACGTACCAGAACCACATGCCGTACACGCCGGAACCACCTACCGGACAGACCGGAATCAACTTTTGGGCATGCCGGAACCACCAGTCACATGTGCCAGAAACACGTGCCGGAGACGCCGGAAGCACCTGCCGAGCACGTCGCAACCACCTGCTCAACTCGCCTGAACCACCTGCCGGACACGCCAAAATCACCTGCCCGCTACACCAGCACCACTTCGGGGACAAGCCGGAATCACGTGAGGGGCATGCCGGCACAGCCTCTCAGACTGAACCTCGTGCCGGACACCACAGAACCACCTGCCGGACAGACCGGAACCACCTGCCGGACACGCCGGAACCACCGGCTCGACCCGCCGGAACGACCGCTGGACATGCAAAATCACCTGCCGGCTACACCGGAAACACTTGGCGAACACTCTGGAATCACTTGCCGGGCATGCAGGAACCACCTCTCAGACATGCCAGAACCCCGTGCCAATGACCCCGGAAGCACTAGCCGAGCACGCCGGAACCACCTGCTCGACTCGCCAGAACCACCTGCCGATCACGCAAAAATCACCTGCCGGCTACGCCACAACCAGTTGCTGAACACTTTGGAATCACCTGCCAGGCTTGCTGGAACCACCTGCCGGTCATGCCAAAATCACCTGCCAAATACGCCAGAACCGCTTGGCGGACACTGCGGAAACACCTGTCGGGCCGGCTGGAACCACATCGCAGACGTGCCAGAAACGTGTTCATGAGATGCTGGAACCACACCCCGAACAGACGGATACCACCTGCCAGAACCGCCTGAACCACCTGCTGAGCACGCTGGAACCACCTGCTCGACTCACCGGTACCACCTCCCCGACACGCCAAAATCACCTGCTGGGTGTTTCAGAACCACTTGGCGGACACTCCGGAATCATCTGCCGGACATGCCGGAACCAGCTCTCAGACACACCAGAACCAAGTGCCGGAGACGCCGGAAGCACCTGCCGAGCATGCCGGAGACACCTGCTCGACTCGCAAGAAACACCTGCCTGACACGCCAAAATCACCTGCCGGGTATGCCAGAACCACCTGGCGGACACTACGGAATCACCTGCCGCGCATGCCGGAACCACCTCTCAGACATTCCAGAAGCACGTGCCGGACACGCCGGAAACACCAGCCGGACAGACCGGAACCACCTGCCAAGGACGCCGGAGCCACCTGTTCGACTCGCTGGAACCACCTGCCGGACAGGCCAATATCAACTGCTGGCTATGCCAGAACCACCTGGGGGACAGTCCGGGATCACCTGTTGGGCATACGCAACGACCTCTGACACGTACCAGAACCACGTGCCGTGCACGCCAGAACCACCTACCGGACAGACCGGAATCCACTTTTGGGCATGCCGGAACCACCAGTCAGATGTGCCAGAAACACGTGCCGGAGACGCCGGAAGCACCTGCCGAGCACGTCGCAACCACCTGCTCAACTCGCCTGAACCACCTGCCGGACACGCCAAAATCACCTGCCCGCTACACCAGCACCACTTCGGGGACAAGCCGGAATCACGTGAGGGGCATGCCGGCACAGCCTCTCAGACTGAACCTCGTGCCGGACACCACAGAACCACCTGCAGGACAGACCGGAACCACCGGCTCGACCCGCCGGAACGACCGCTGGACATGCAAAATCACCTGCCGGCTATGCCGGAAACACTTGTCGAACACTCCGGAATCACCTGTCGGGCATGCCGGAACCACCTCTCAGATATTCCAGAACCACGTGCCAATGACCACGGAAGCACCTGCCGAGCACGCCGGAACCACCTGCTCGACTCGCCAGAACCACCTGCCGGACACGCAAAAATCACCTGCCAACTACGCCACAACCAGTTGGGGAACACTTCGGAATCACCTGAAGGGCTTGCTGGAACCACCTGCCGGTCATGCCAAAATCACCTGCCAACTACGCCAGTACCACTTGGCGGACACTGTGGAAACACCTGTCGGGCCGGCCGGAACCACATATCAGACGTGCCAGAACCATGTGCATGAGATGCTGGAACCACACCCCGAACAGACGGAAAACACCTGCCAGACCCGTCTGAACAACCTGCCGAGCACGCCGGAGCCACCTGCTCGACTCGCCGGAACCACCTACCTGACATGCCCAAATCACCAGCCGGGTATGCCAGAACCACTTGGCGGACACTCCGGAATCATCTGCCGGACATGCCGGAACCAGCTCTCAGACACGCCAGAACCACGTGCCGGAGACGCCGGAAGCACCTGCCGAGCATGCCGGAGCCACCTGCTCGACTCGCCAGAAACACCTGCCGGACACGCCAAAATCACCTGCGGGGTACGCCAGAACCACCTGACGGACACTCCGAAATCACCTGTCGCGCATGCCGGAACCACCTCTCAGACGTGCCGGAATCACCTACCGGACAGACCGGAAGCACCTGCCGAGCACGCCGGAGCCACCTGTTCGACTTGCTGGAACCAATTGCCGGACAGGCCAATATTAACTGCTGGCTATGCCAGTACCACCTGGGGTCAGTCCGGAATCACCTGCCAGCCATGGCGGAACCACCTCTCACACGTACCAGAACCACCTGCCGGAGAAGCTGGAAACACGTCCTAAACAGTCTGGAACCACCTGCCGGCCAAGCCTGAACCACCTGCCAAGCATAACGGAACAAACTGCCAGACACGCCAAAATCACCTGCGTGTTATGCCAGAACCACTTGGAGGACTCTCTGGGATGACCTGCCGGGCATGCCGGAACCACCTCTCAGACGTGCCAGAACCATGTGGCGGACAGTCCGGAATCACCTGTTGGGCATGCGCAACCACCTCTGAGACGTACCAGAACCACATGCCGTGCAGGCTGGAACCACCTACCGGACAGACCGGAATCACCTTTCGGGCATGCCGGAACCACCTGTCAGATGTGCCAGAAACACGTGCCGGAGACGCCGGAAGCACCTGCCAAGCACGTTGGAACCACCTGCTCAACTCGCCTGAACCACCTGCCGGACATGCCAAAATCACCTGCCGACTATGCCAGAACCACTTGGCGAACACTCCGGAATCACTTGCCGGGCATGCAGGAACCACCTCTCAGACATGCCAGAACCCCGTGACAATGACCCCGGAAGCACCAGCCGAGCACGCCGGAACCACCTGCTCGACTCGCCAGAACCACCTGCCGATCACGCAAAAATCACCTGCCGGCTACGCCACAACCAGTTGGCGAACACTTTGGAATCACCTGCCAGGCTTGCTGGAACCACCTGCCAGTCATGCCAAAATCACCTGCCAACTACGCCAGAACCGCTTGGCGGACACTGCGGAAACACCTGTCTGGCCGGCTGGAAACACATCTCAGACGTGCCAGAAACGTGTTCATGAGATGCTGGAACCACACCCCGAACAGACGGATACCACCTGCCAGAACCCCCTGAACCACCTGCTGAGCACACCGGAACCACCTGCTCGATTCACCGGTACCACCTAGCTGACACGCCAAAATCACCTGCTGGGTATGCCAGAACCACTTGGCGGACACTCCGGAATCATCTGCCGGACATGCCGGAACCAGCTCTCAGACACACCAGAACCAAGTGCCGGAGACGCCGGAAGCACCTGCCGAGCATGCCGGAGCCACCTGCTCGACTCGCCAGAAACACCTGCCGGACACGCCAAAATCACCTGCCGGGTATGCCAGAACCACCTGGCGGACACTAAGGAATCCCCTGCCGCGCATGCCGGAACCACCTCTCAGACGTGCCGGAAGCACGTGCCAGACACGCCGGAAACACCTACCGGACAGACCGGAACCACCTGCCAAGAACGCCGGAGCCACCTGTTCGACTCGCTGGAACCACCTGCCGGACAGGCCAATATCAACTGCTGGCTATGCCAAAACCAGGTGGTGGACAGTCTGGGATCACCTGCCAGCCATGGCGGAACCACCTCTGACACGTACCAGAACCACCTGCAGGAGAAGCTGGAAACACGTCCTGGACAGACTGGAACCACGTGACGGCCATGCCTGAACCACCTGCCGAGCACAGCGGAACCACCTGCCGGACACGCCAAAATCACCTGCGGGCTACGCCAGAACCACTTGGACGACTCTCCGAAATGACCGGCCGGGCATGTTGGAACCACCTCTCCGACGTGCCAGAAGCACGTGGCGGACAGTCCGGAATCACCTGTTGGGCATACGCAACCACCTCTGAGACGTACCAGAACCACGTGCCGTGCACGCCGGAACCACCTACCGGACAGACCGGAATCCACTTTTGGGCATGCCGGAGGCACCAGTCGGATGTGCCAGAAACACGTGCCGGAGACGCCGGAAGCACCTGCCGAGCACGTCCCAACCACCTGCTCAACTCGCCTGAACCACCTGCCGGACACGCCAAAATCACCTGCCCGCTACACCAGCACCACTTCGGGTACAAGCCGGAATCACGTGAGGGGCATGCCGGCACAGCCTCTCAGACTGAACCTCGTGAAGGACACCACAGAACCACCTGCCGGACAGACCGGAACCAACTGCCGGACACGCCGGAACCACCGGCTCGACCCGCCGGAACGACCGCTGGACATGCAAAATCACCTGCCGGCTACGCCGGAAACACTTGGCGAACACTCCGGAATCACCTGCCGGGCATGCCGGAACCACCTCTCAGATATGCCAGAACCACGTGCCAATGACCCCGGAAGCACCTGCCGAGCACGCCGGAACCACCTGCTTGACTCGCCAGAACCACCTGCCGGACACGCAAAAATCACCTGCCGGCTACGCCACAACCAGTTGGGGAACACTTCGGAATCACCTGCCGGGCTTGCTGGAACCACCTGCCGGTCATGCCAAAATCACCTGCCAACTACGCCAGTACCACTTGGCGGAGACTGTGGAAACACCTGTCGGGCCGGCCGGAACCACATCTCAGACGTGCCAGAACCATGTGCATGAGATGCTGGCACCACACCCCGAACAGACGGAAAACACCTGCCAGACCCGTCTGAACAACCTGCCGAGCACGCCGGAGCCACCTGCTCGACTCGCCGGAACCACCTACCTGACATGCCCAAATCTCCAGCCGGGTATGCCAGAACCATTTGGCGGACACTCCGGAATCATCTGCCGGACATGCCGGAACCAGCTCTCAGACACACCAGAACCACGTGCCGGAGACGCCGGAAGCACCTGCCGAGCATGCCGGAGCCACCCGCTCGACTCGCCAGAAACACCTGCCGGACACGCCAAAATCAACTGCCGGATACGCCAGAACCACCTGGCGGACACTCCGAAACCACCTGTCGCGCATGCCGGAACCACCTCTCAGACGTGCCGGAAGCACGTGCCGGACACGCCGGAATCACCTACCGGACAGACCGGAACCACCTGCCGAGCACGCCGGAGCCACCTGTTCGACTCGCTGGAACCACCTGCCGGACAGGCCAATATCAAATGCTGGCTATGCCAGAACCACCTGGGAGACGGTCCGGAATCAACTGCCAGCCATGGCGGAACCACCTCTCAGACGTACCAGAACCACCTGCCGGAGAAGCTGGAAACACGTCCTGGACAGTCTGGAACCACCTGCCGGCCAAGCCTGAAATACCTGCAAGCACAACGGAACAACCTGCCAGACACGCCAAAATCACCTGCGTGTTATGCCAGAAACACTTGGAGGACTCTCTGGGATGACCTGCCGGGCATGCCGGAACCACCTCTCGACGTGCCAGAACCATGTGGCGGACAGTCCGGAATCACCTGTTGGGCATGCGCAACCACCTCTGAGACGTACCAGAACCACAGGCCGTGCAGGCTGGAACCACCTACCGGACAGACCGGAATCACCTTTCGGGCATGCCGGAACCAGCTGTCAGATGTGCCAGAAACACGTGCCGGAGACGCCGCAAGCACCTGCCAAGCACGTTGGAACCACCTGCTCAACTCGCCTGAACCACCTGCCGGACATGCCAAACTCACCTGCCGACTATGCCAGAACCACATGGCGAACACTCCGGAATCACTTGCCGGGCATGCAGGAACCACCTCTCAGACATGCCAGAACCCCGTGCCAATGACCCCGGAAGCACCAGCCGAGCACGCCGGAACCACCTGCTCGACTCGCCAGAACCACCTGCCGATCACGCAAAAATCACCTGCCGGCTACGCCACAACCAGTTGGTGAACTCTTTGGAATCACCTGCCAGGCTTGCTGGAACCACCTGCCAGTCATGCCAAAATCACCTGCCAACTACGCCAGACCCGCTTGGCGGACATTCCGGAAAGACCTGTCGGGGCCGGCTGGAACCACATCTCAGACGTGCCAGAAACGTGTTCATGAGATGCTGGAACCAAGCCCCGAACAGACGGATACCACCTGCCAGAAGCGCCTGAACCACCTGCTGAGCACGCCGGAACCACCTGCTCGACTCACCGGTACCACCTCCCTGACACGCCAAAATCACCTGCTGGGTATGCCAGAACCACTTGGCGGACACTCCGGAATCATCTGCCGGACATGCCGGAACCAGCTCTCAGACACACCAGAACCAAGTGCCGGAGACGCCGGAAGCACCTGCCGAGCATGCCGGAGCCACCTGCTCGACTCGCCAGAAACACCTGCCGGACACGCCAAAATCACCTGCCGGGTATGCCAGAACCACCTGGCGGACACTACGGAATCACCTGCCACGCATGCTGGAACCACCTCTCAGACGTGCCGGAAGCACGTGCCGGACACGCCAGAAACACCTACCGGACAGACCGGAACCACCTGCCAAGAACGCCGGAGCCACCTGTTCGACTCGCTGAAACCACCTGCCGGACAGGCCAATATCAACTGCTGGCTATGCCAGAACCACCTGGGGGACAGTCCGGGAGACCTGCCAGCCATGGCGGAACCACCTCTCAGACGTACCAGAACCACCTGCCGGAGAAGCTGGAAACACGTCCTGAACAATCTGGAACCACCTGCCGGCCAAGCCTGAAACACCTGCGAAGCACAACGGAACAATCTGCCAGACACGCCAAAATCACCTGCGTGTTATGCCAGAACCACTTTGAGGACTCTCTGGGATGACCTGCCGGGCATGCCGGAACCACCTCTCAGACGTGCCAGAACCATGTGGCGGACAGTCCGGAATCACCTGTAGGGCATACGCAGCCACCTCTGAGACGTACCAGAACCACATGCCGTACACGCCGGAACCACCTACCGGACAGACCGGAATCAACTTTTGGGCATGCCGGAACCACCAGTCACATGTGCCAGAAACACGTGCCGGAGACGCCGGAAGCACCTGCCGAGCACGTCGCAACCACCTGCTCAACTCGCCTGAACCACCTGCCGGACACGCCAAAATCACCTGCCCGCTACACCAGCACCACTTCGGGGACAAGCCGGAATCACGTGAGGGGCATGCCGGCACAGCCTCTCAGACTGAACCTCGTGCCGGACACCACAGAACCACCTGCCGGACAGACCGGAACCACCTGCCGGACACGCCGGAACCACCGGCTCGACCCGCCGGAACGACCGCTGGACATGCAAAATCACCTGCCGGCTACACCGGAAACACTTGGCGAACACTCCGGAATCACTTGCCGGGCATGCAGGAACCACCTCTCAGACATGCCAGAACCCCGTGCCAATGACCCCGGAAGCACTAGCCGAGCACGCCGGAACCACCTGCTCGACTCGCCAGAACCACCTGCCGATCACGCAAAAATCACCTGCCGGCTACGCCACAACCAGTTGCTGAACACTTTGGAATCACCTGCCAGGCTTGCTGGAACCACCTGCCGGTCATGCCAAAATCACCTGCCAAATACGCCAGAACCGCTTGGCGGACACTGCGGAAACACCTGTCGGGCCGGCTGGAACCACATCGCAGACGTGCCAGAAACGTGTTCATGAGATGCTGGAACCACACCCCGAACAGACGGATACCACCTGCCAGAACCGCCTGAACCACCTGCTGAGCACGCTGGAACCACCTGCTCGACTCACCGGTACCACCTCCCCGACACGCCAAAATCACCTGCTGGGTGTTTCAGAACCACTTGGCGGACACTCCGGAATCATCTGCCGGACATGCCGGAACCAGCTCTCAGACACACCAGAACCAAGTGCCGGAGACGCCGGAAGCACCTGCCGAGCATGCCGGAGACACCTGCTCGACTCGCAAGAAACACCTGCCTGACACGCCAAAATCACCTGCCGGGTATGCCAGAACCACCTGGCGGACACTACGGAATCACCTGCCGCGCATGCCGGAACCACCTCTCAGAAATTCCAGAAGCACGTGCCGGACACGCCGGAAACACCAGCCGGACAGACCGGAACCACCTGCCAAGGACGCCGGAGCCACCTGTTCGACTCGCTGGAACCACCTGCCGGACAGGCCAATATCAACTGCTGGCTATGCCAGAACCACCTGGGGGACAGTCCGGGATCACCTGTTGGGCATACGCAACGACCTCTGACACGTACCAGAACCACGTGCCGTGCACGCCAGAACCACCTACCGGACAGACCGGAATCCACTTTTGGGCATGCCGGAACCACCAGTCAGATGTGCCAGAAACACGTGCCGGAGACGCCGGAAGCACCTGCCGAGCACGTCGCAACCACCTGCTCAACTCGCCTGAACCACCTGCCGGACACGCCAAAATCACCTGCCCGCTACACCAGCACCACTTCGGGGACAAGCCGGAATCACGTGAGGGGCATGCCGGCACAGCCTCTCAGACTGAACCTCGTGCCGGACACCACAGAACCACCTGCAGGACAGACCGGAACCACCGGCTCGACCCGCCGGAACGACCGCTGGACATGCAAAATCACCTGCCGGCTATGCCGGAAACACTTGTCGAACACTCCGGAATCACCTGTCGGGCATGCCGGAACCACCTCTCAGATATTCCAGAACCACGTGCCAATGACCACGGAAGCACCTGCCGAGCACGCCGGAACCACCTGATCGACTCGCCAGAACCACCTGCCGGACACGCAAAAATCACCTGCCAACTACGCCACAACCAGTTGGGGAACACTTCGGAATCACCTGAAGGGCTTGCTGGAACCACCTGCCGGTCATGCCAAAATCACCTGCCAACTACGCCAGTACCACTTGGCGGACGCTGTGGAAACACCTGTCGGGCCGGCCGGAACCACATATCAGACGTGCCAGAACCATGTGCATGAGATGCTGGAACCACACCCCGAACAGACGGAAAACACCTGCCAGACCCGTCTGAACAACCTGCCGAGCACGCCGGAGCCACCTGCTCGACTCGCCGGAACCACCTACCTGACATGCCCAAATCACCAGCCGGGTATGCCAGAACCACTTGGCGGACACTCCGGAATCATCTGCCGGACATGCCGGAACCAGCTCTCAGACACGCCAGAACCACGTGCCGGAGACGCCGGAAGCACCTGCCGAGCATGCCGGAGCCACCTGCTCGACTCGCCAGAAACACCTGCCGGACACGCCAAAATCACCTGCCGGGTACGCCAGAACCACCTGGCGGACACTCCGAAACCACCTGTCGCGCATGCCGGAACCACCTCTCAGACGTGCCGGAAGCACATGCCGGACACGCCGGAATCACCTACCGGACAGACCGGAACCACCTGCCGAGCACGCCGGAGCCACCTGTTCGACTCGCTTTAACCACCTGCCGGACAGGCTAATATCAACTGCTGGCTATGCCAGAACCACCTGGGGGATGGTCCGGAATCACCTGCCAGCCATGGCAGAACCACCTCTCAGACGTACCAGAACCACCTGCCGGAGAAGCTGGAAACACGTCCTGGACAGTCTGGAACCACCTGCCGGCCAAGCCTGAACCACCTGCCAAGCACAACGGAACAACCTGCCAGACACTTCAAAATCACCTGCGTGTTATGCCAGAACCACTTGGAGGACTCTCTGGGATGACCTGCCGGGCATGCCGGAACCACCTCTCAGACGTGCCAGAACCATGTGGCGGACAGTCCGGAATCACCTGTTGGGCATGCGCAACCACCTCTGAGACGTACCAGAACCACATGCCGTGCAGGCTGGAACCAGCTACCGGACAGACCGGAATCACCTTTCGGGCATGCCGGAACCACCTGTCAGATGTGCCAGAAACACGTGCCGGAGACGCCGGAAGCACCTGCCAAGCACGTTGGAACCACCTGCTCAACTCGCCTGAACCACCTGCCGGACATGCCAAAATCACCTGCCGACTATGCCAGAACCACTTGGCGAACACTCCGGAATCACTTGCCGGGCATGCAGGAACCACCTCTCAGACATGCCAGAACCCCGTGCCAATGACCCCGGAAGCACCAGCCGAGCACGCCGGAACCACCTGCTCGACTCGCCAGAACCACCTGCCGATCACGCAAAAATCACCTGCCGGCTACGCCACAACCAGTTGGTGAACACTTTGGAATCACCTGCCAGGCTTGCTGGAACCACCTGCCAGTCATGCCAAAATCACCTGCCAACTACACCAGAACCGCTTGGCGGACACTGCGGAAACACCTGTCGGGCCGGCTGGAACCACATCTCAGACGTGCCAGAAACGTGTTCATGAGATGCTGGAACCACACCCCGAACAGACGGATACCACCTGCCAGAACCGCCTGAACCACCTGCTGAGCACGCTGGAACCACCTGCTCGACTCACCGGTACCACCTCCCCGACACGCCAAAATCACCTGCTGGGTGTTTCAGAACCACTTGGCGGACACTCCGGAATCATCTGCCGGACATGCCGGAACCAGCTCTCAGACACACCAGAACCAAGTGCCGGAGACGCCGGAAGCACCTGCCGAGCATGCCGGAGGCACCTGCTCGACTCGCAAGAAACACCTGCCTGACACGCCAAAATCACCTGCCGGGTATGCCAGAACCACCTGGCGGACACTACGGAATCACCTGCCGCGCATGCCGGAACCACCTCTCAGACATTCCAGAAGCACGTGCCGGACACGCCGGAAACACCAGCCGGACAGACCGGAACCACCTGCCAAGGACGCCGGAGCCACCTGTTCGACTCGCTGGAACCACCTGCCGGACAGGCCAATATCAACTGCTGGCTATGCCAGAACCACCTGGGGGACAGTCCGGGATCACCTGTTGGGCATACGCAACGACCTCTGACACGTACCAGAACCACGTGCCGTGCACGCCAGAACCACCTACCGGACAGACCGGAATCCACTTTTGGGCATGCCGGAACCACCAGTCAGATGTGCCAGAAACACGTGCCGGAGACGCCGGAAGCACCTGCCGAGCACGTCGCAACCACCTGCTCAACTCGCCTGAACCACCTGCCGGACACGCCAAAATCACCTGCCCGCTACACCAGCACCACTTCGGGGACAAGCCGGAATCACGTGAGGGGCATGCCGGCACAGCCTCTCAGACTGAACCTCGTGCCGGACACCACAGAACCACCTGCAGGACAGACCGGAACCACCGGCTCGACCCGCCGGAACGACCGCTGGACATGCAAAATCACCTGCCGGCTATGCCGGAAACACTTGTCGAACACTCCGGAATCACCTGTCGGGCATGCCGGAACCACCTCTCAGATATTCCAGAACCACGTGCCAATGACCACGGAAGCACCTGCCGAGCACGCCGGAACCACCTGCTCGACTCGCCAGAACCACCTGCCGGACACGCAAAAATCACCTGCCAACTACGCCACAACCAGTTGGGGAACACTTCGGAATCACCTGAAGGGCTTGCTGGAACCACCTGCCGGTCATGCCAAAATCACCTGCCAACTACGCCAGTACCACTTGGCGGACACTGTGGAAACACCTGTCGGGCCGGCCGGAACCACATATCAGACGTGCCAGAACCATGTGCATGAGATGCTGGAACCACACCCCGAACAGACGGAAAACACCTGCCAGACCCGTCTGAACAACCTGCCGAGCACGCCGGAGCCACCTGCTCGACTCGCCGGAACCACCTACCTGACATGCCCAAATCACCAGCCGGGTATGCCAGAACCACTTGGCGGACACTCCGGAATCATCTGCCGGACATGCCGGAACCAGCTCTCAGACACGCCAGAACCACGTGCCGGAGACGCCGGAAGCACCTGCCGAGCATGCCGGAGCCACCTGCTCGACTCGCCAGAAACACCTGCCGGACACGCCAAAATCACCTGCGGGGTACGCCAGAACCACCTGACGGACACTCCGAAATCACCTGTCGCGCATGCCGGAACCACCTCTCAGACGTGCCGGAATCACCTACCGGACAGACCGGAAGCACCTGCCGAGCACGCCGGAGCCACCTGTTCGACTTGCTGGAACCAATTGCCGGACAGGCCAATATTAACTGCTGGCTATGCC
The DNA here is from genome assembly GCF_037783145.1 of Equus przewalskii. Taxonomy (NCBI): domain Eukaryota; kingdom Metazoa; phylum Chordata; class Mammalia; order Perissodactyla; family Equidae; genus Equus; species Equus przewalskii. Next base: position 49,024 of record NW_027226655.1, on the reverse strand, counting down.
AGTACCACCTGGGGTCAGTCCGGAATCACCTGCCAGCCATGGCGGAACCACCTCTCACACGTACCAGAACCACCTGCCGGAGAAGCTGGAAACACGTCCTAAACAGTCTGGAACCACCTGCCGGCCAAGCCTGAACCACCTGCCAAGCATAACGGAACAAACTGCCAGACACGCCAAAATCACCTGCGTGTTATGCCAGAACCACTTGGAGGACTCTCTGGGATGACCTGCCGGGCATGCCGGAACCACCTCTCAGACGTGCCAGAACCATGTGGCGGACAGTCCGGAATCACCTGTTGGGCATGCGCAACCACCTCTGAGACGTACCAGAACCACATGCCGTGCAGGCTGGAACCACCTACCGGACAGACCGGAATCACCTTTCGGGCATGCCGGAACCACCTGTCAGATGTGCCAGAAACACGTGCCGGAGACGCCGGAAGCACCTGCCAAGCACGTTGGAACCACCTGCTCAACTCGCCTGAACCACCTGCCGGACATGCCAAAATCACCTGCCGACTATGCCAGAACCACTTGGCGAACACTCCGGAATCACTTGCCGGGCATGCAGGAACCACCTCTCAGACATGCCAGAACCCCGTGACAATGACCCCGGAAGCACCAGCCGAGCACGCCGGAACCACCTGCTCGACTCGCCAGAACCACCTGCCGATCACGCAAAAATCACCTGCCGGCTACGCCACAACCAGTTGGCGAACACTTTGGAATCACCTGCCAGGCTTGCTGGAACCACCTGCCAGTCATGCCAAAATCACCTGCCAACTACGCCAGAACCGCTTGGCGGACACTGTGGAAACACCTGTCTGGCCGGCTGGAAACACATCTCAGACGTGCCAGAAACGTGTTCATGAGATGCTGGAACCACACCCCGAACAGACGGATACCACCTGCCAGAACCCCCTGAACCACCTGCTGAGCACACCGGAACCACCTGCTCGATTCACCGGTACCACCTAGCTGACACGCCAAAATCACCTGCTGGGTATGCCAGAACCACTTGGCGGACACTCCGGAATCATCTGCCGGACATGCCGGAACCAGCTCTCAGACACACCAGAACCAAGTGCCGGAGACGCCGGAAGCACCTGCCGAGCATGCCGGAGCCACCTGCTCGACTCGCCAGAAACACCTGCCGGACACGCCAAAATCACCTGCCGGGTATGCCAGAACCACCTGGCGGACACTAAGGAATCCCCTGCCGCGCATGCCGGAACCACCTCTCAGACGTGCCGGAAGCACGTGCCAGACACGCCGGAAACACCTACCGGACAGACCGGAACCACCTGCCAAGAACGCCGGAGCCACCTGTTCGACTCGCTGGAACCACCTGCCGGACAGGCCAATATCAACTGCTGGCTATGCCAAAACCAGGTGGTGGACAGTCTGGGATCACCTGCCAGCCATGGCGGAACCACCTCTGACACGTACCAGAACCACCTGCAGGAGAAGCTGGAAACACGTCCTGGACAGACTGGAACCACGTGACGGCCATGCCTGAACCACCTGCCGAGCACAGCGGAACCACCTGCCGGACACGCCAAAATCACCTGCGGGCTACGCCAGAACCACTTGGACGACTCTCCGAAATGACCGGCCGGGCATGTTGGAACCACCTCTCCGACGTGCCAGAAGCACGTGGCGGACAGTCCGGAATCACCTGTTGGGCATACGCAACCACCTCTGAGACGTACCAGAACCACGTGCCGTGCACGCCGGAACCACCTACCGGACAGACCGGAATCCACTTTTGGGCATGCCGGAGGCACCAGTCGGATGTGCCAGAAACACGTGCCGGAGACGCCGGAAGCACCTGCCGAGCACGTCCCAACCACCTGCTCAACTCGCCTGAACCACCTGCCGGACACGCCAAAATCACCTGCCCGCTACACCAGCACCACTTCGGGTACAAGCCGGAATCACGTGAGGGGCATGCCGGCACAGCCTCTCAGACTGAACCTCGTGAAGGACACCACAGAACCACCTGCCGGACAGACCGGAACCAACTGCCGGACACGCCGGAACCACCGGCTCGACCCGCCGGAACGACCGCTGGACATGCAAAATCACCTGCCGGCTACGCCGGAAACACTTGGCGAACACTCCGGAATCACCTGCCGGGCATGCCGGAACCACCTCTCAGATATGCCAGAACCACGTGCCAATGACCCCGGAAGCACCTGCCGAGCACGCCGGAACCACCTGCTTGACTCGCCAGAACCACCTGCCGGACACGCAAAAATCACCTGCCGGCTACGCCACAACCAGTTGGGGAACACTTCGGAATCACCTGCCGGGCTTGCTGGAACCACCTGCCGGTCATGCCAAAATCACCTGCCAACTACGCCAGTACCACTTGGCGGAGACTGTGGAAACACCTGTCGGGCCGGCCGGAACCACATCTCAGACGTGCCAGAACCATGTGCATGAGATGCTGGCACCACACCCCGAACAGACGGAAAACACCTGCCAGACCCGTCTGAACAACCTGCCGAGCACGCCGGAGCCACCTGCTCGACTCGCCGGAACCACCTACCTGACATGCCCAAATCTCCAGCCGGGTATGCCAGAACCATTTGGCGGACACTCCGGAATCATCTGCCGGACATGCCGGAACCAGCTCTCAGACACACCAGAACCACGTGCCGGAGACGCCGGAAGCACCTGCCGAGCATGCCGGAGCCACCCGCTCGACTCGCCAGAAACACCTGCCGGACACGCCAAAATCAACTGCCGGATACGCCAGAACCACCTGGCGGACACTCCGAAACCACCTGTCGCGCATGCCGGAACCACCTCTCAGACGTGCCGGAAGCACGTGCCGGACACGCCGGAATCACCTACCGGACAGACCGGAACCACCTGCCGAGCACGCCGGAGCCACCTGTTCGACTCGCTGGAACCACCTGCCGGACAGGCCAATATCAAATGCTGGCTATGCCAGAACCACCTGGGAGACGGTCCGGAATCAACTGCCAGCCATGGCGGAACCACCTCTCAGACGTACCAGAACCACCTGCCGGAGAAGCTGGAAACACGTCCTGGACAGTCTGGAACCACCTGCCGGCCAAGCCTGAAATACCTGCCAAGCACAACGGAACAACCTGCCAGACACGCCAAAATCACCTGCGTGTTATGCCAGAAACACTTGGAGGACTCTCTGGGATGACCTGCCGGGCATGCCGGAACCACCTCTCGACGTGCCAGAACCATGTGGCGGACAGTCCGGAATCACCTGTTGGGCATGCGCAACCACCTCTGAGACGTACCAGAACCACAGGCCGTGCAGGCTGGAACCACCTACCGGACAGACCGGAATCACCTTTCGGGCATGCCGGAACCAGCTGTCAGATGTGCCAGAAACACGTGCCGGAGACGCCGCAAGCACCTGCCAAGCACGTTGGAACCACCTGCTCAACTCGCCTGAACCACCTGCCGGACATGCCAAACTCACCTGCCGACTATGCCAGAACCACATGGCGAACACTCCGGAATCACTTGCCGGGCATGCAGGAACCACCTCTCAGACATGCCAGAACCCCGTGCCAATGACCCCGGAAGCACCAGCCGAGCACGCCGGAACCACCTGCTCGACTCGCCAGAACCACCTGCCGATCACGCAAAAATCACCTGCCGGCTACGCCACAACCAGTTGGTGAACTCTTTGGAATCACCTGCCAGGCTTGCTGGAACCACCTGCCAGTCATGCCAAAATCACCTGCCAACTACGCCAGACCCGCTTGGCGGACATTCCGGAAAGACCTGTCGGGGCCGGCTGGAACCACATCTCAGACGTGCCAGAAACGTGTTCATGAGATGCTGGAACCAAGCCCCGAACAGACGGATACCACCTGCCAGAAGCGCCTGAACCACCTGCTGAGCACGCCGGAACCACCTGCTCGACTCACCGGTACCACCTCCCTGACACGCCAAAATCACCTGCTGGGTATGCCAGAACCACTTGGCGGACACTCCGGAATCATCTGCCGGACATGCCGGAACCAGCTCTCAGACACACCAGAACCAAGTGCCGGAGACGCCGGAAGCACCTGCCGAGCATGCCGGAGCCACCTGCTCGACTCGCCAGAAACACCTGCCGGACACGCCAAAATCACCTGCCGGGTATGCCAGAACCACCTGGCGGACACTACGGAATCACCTGCCACGCATGCTGGAACCACCTCTCAGACGTGCCGGAAGCACGTGCCGGACACGCCAGAAACACCTACCGGACAGACCGGAACCACCTGCCAAGAACGCCAGAGCCACCTGTTCGACTCGCTGGAACCACCTGCCGGACAGGCCAATATCAACTGCTGGCTATGCCAGAACCACCTGGGGGACAGTCCGGGATCACCTGCCAGCCATAGTGGAACCACCTCTCAGACGTACCAGAACCACCTGCCGGAGAAGCTGGAAACACGTCCTGGACAGACTGGAACCACGTGACGGCCATGCCTGAACCACCTGCCGAGCACGGCGGAACCACCTGTCGGACACGCCAAAATCACCTGCGGGCTACGCCAGAACCACTTGGACGACTCTCCGAGATGACCTGCCGGGCATGTTGGAACCACCTCTCAGACGTGCCAGAAGCACGTGGCGGACAGTCCGGAATCACCTGTTGGGCATACGCAACCACCTCTGACACGTACCAGAACCACGTGCCGTGCACGCCGGAACCACCTACCGGACAGACCGGAATCAACTTTTGGGCATGCCGGAACCACCAGTCAGATGTGCCAGAAACACGTGCCGCAGACGCCGGAAGCACCTGCCGAGCACGTCGCAACCACCTGCTCAACTCGCCTGAACCACCTGCCGGACACGCCAAAATCACCTGCCCGCTACACCAGCACCACTTCGGGGACAAGCCGGAATCACGTGAGGGGCATGCCGGCACAGCCTCTCAGACTGAACCTCGTGCCGGACACCACAGAACCACCTTCCGGACAGACCGGAACCACCTGCCGGACACGCCGGAACCACCAGCTCGACCCGCCGGAACGACCGCTGGACATGCAAAATCACCTGCTGGCTACGCCGGAAACACTTGGCGAACACTCCGGAATCACCTGCCGGGCATGCCGGAACCACCTCTCAGATATGCCAGAACCACGTGCCAATGACCCCGGAAGCACCTGCCGAGCACGCCGGAACCACCTGCTCGACTCGCCAGAACCACCTGCCGGACACGCAAAAATCACCTGCCGGCTACGCCACAACCAGTTGGGGAACACTTCGGAATCACCTGCCGGGCTTGCTGGAACCACCTGCCGGTCATGCCAAAATCACCTGCCAACTACGCCAGTACCACTTGGCGGACACTGTGGAATCGCCTGTCGGGCCGGCCGGAACCACATCTCAGACGTGCCAGAACCATGTGCATGAGATGCTGGAACCACACCCCGAACAGACGGAAAACACCTGCCAGACCCGTCTGAACAACCTGCCGAGCACGCTGGATCCACCTGCTCGACTCGCCGGAACCACCTACCTGACATGCCGAAATCACCAGCCGGGTATGCCAGAACCACTTGGCGGACACTCCGGAATCATCTGCCGGACATGCCGGAACCAGCTCTCAGACACACCAGAACCACGTGCCGGAGACGCCGGAAGCACCTGCCGAGCATGCCGGAGCCACCTGCTCGACTCACCGGTACCACCTACCTGACACGCCAAAATCACCTGCTGGGTATGCCAGAGCCACTTGGCGGACACTCCGGAATCATCTGCCGGACATGCCGGAACCAGCTCTCAGACACACCAGAACCAAGTGCCGGAGACGCCGGAAGCACCTGCCGAGCATGCCGGAGCCACCTGCTCGACTCGCCAGAAACACCTGCCGGACACGCCAAAATCACCTGCCGGGTACGCCAGAACCACCTGGCGGACACTCCGAAATCACCTGCCGCGCATGCCGGAACCACCTCTCAGACGTGCCGGAATCACGTGCCGGACACGCCAGAATCAACTACCGGACAGACCGGAACCACCTGCCGAGCACGCCGGAGCCACCTGTTCGACTCGCTGGAACCACCTGCCGGACAGGCCAATATCAACTGCTGGCTATGCCAGGACCACCTGGGGGACGGTCCGGAATCACCTGCCAGCCATGGCGGAACCACCTCTCAGACGTACCAGAACCACCTGCCGGAGAAGCTGGAAACACGTCCTGGACAGTCTGGAACCACCTGCCGGCCAAGCCTGAACCACCTGCCAAGCACAACGGAACAACCTGCCAGACACGCCAAAATCACCTGCGTGTTATGCCAGAACCACTTGGAGGACTCTCTGGGATGACCTGCCGGGCATGCCGGAACCACCTCTCAGACGTGCCAGAACCATGTGGCGGACAGTCCGGAATCACCTGTTGGGCATGCGCAACCACCTCTGAGACGTACCAGAACCACATGCCGTGCAGGCTGGAACCACCTACCGGACAGACCAGAATCACCTTTCGGGCATGCCGGAACCACCTGTCAGATGTGCCAGAAACACGTGCCGGAGACGCCGGAAGCACCTGCCAAGCACGTTGGAACCACCTGCTCAACTCGCCTGAACCACCTGCCGGACATGCCAAAATCACCTGCCGACTATGCCAGAACCACTTGGCGAACACTCCGGAATCACTTGCCGGGCATGCAGGAACCACCTCTCAGACATGCCAGAACCCCGTGCCAATGACCCCGGAAGCACCAGCCGAGCACGCCGGAACCACCTGCTCGACTCGCCAGAACCACCTGCCGATCACGCAAAAATCACCTGCCGGCTACGCCACAACCAGTTGGGGAACACTTTGGAATCACCTGCCAGGCTTGCTGGAACCACCTGCCAGTCATGCCAAAATCACCTGCCAACTACGCCAGAACCGCTTGGCGCACACTGCGGAAACACCTGTCGGGCCGGCTGGAACCACATCTCAGACGTGCCAGAAACGTGTTCATGAGATGCTGGAACCACACCCCGAACAGACGGATACCACCTGCCAGAACCGCCTGAACCACCTGCTGAGCACGCCAGAACCACCTGCTCGACTCACCGGTACCACCTCCCTGACACGCCAAAATCACCTGCTGGGTATGCCAGAACCACTTGGCGGACACTCCGGAATCATCTGCCGGACATGCCGGAACCAGCTATCAGGCACACCAGAACCAAGTGCCGGAGACGCCGGAAGCACCTGCCGAGCATGCCGGAGCCACCTGCTCGACTCGCCAGAAACACCTGCCGGACACGCCAAAATCACCTGCCGGGTATGCCAGAACCAAGTGCCGGAGACGCCGGAAGCACCTGCCGTGCATGCCGGAACCACCTCTAAGACGTGCCGGAAGCACGTGCCAGACACGCCGGAAACACCTGCCGGACAGACCGGAACCAACTGCCAAGAACGCCGGAGCCACCTGTTCGACTCGCTGGAACCACCTGCCGGACAGGCCAATATCAACTGCTGGCTGTGCCAGAACCACCTGGGGGACAGTCCGGGATCACCTGCCAGCCATGGCGGAACCACCTCTCAGACGTACCAGAACCACCTGCTGGAGAAGCTGGAAACACGTCCTGGACAGACTGGAACCACGTGACGGCCATGCCTGAACAACCTGCCGAGCACGGCGGAACCACCTGCCGGACATGCCAAAATCACCTGCGGGCTACGCCAGAACCACTTGGACGACTCTCCGAAATGACCAGCCGGGCATGTTGGAACCAGCTCTCAGACGTGCCAGAAGCACGTGGCGGACAGTCCGGAATCACCTGTTGGGCATACGCAACCACCTCTGACACGTACCAGAACCACGTGCCGTGCACGCCGGAACCACCTACCGGACAGACCGGAATCAACTTTTGGGCATGCCGGAACCACCAGTCACATGTGCCAGAAACACGTGCCGGAGACGCCGGAAGCACCTGCCGAGCACGTCGCAACCACCTGCTCAACTCGCCTGAACCACCTGCCGGACACGCCAAAATCACCTGCCCGCTACACCAGCACCACTTCGGGGACAAGCCGGAATCACGTGAGGGGCATGCCGGCACAGCCTCTCAGACTGAACCTCGTGCCGGACACCACAGAACCACCTGCCGGACAGACCGGAACCACCGGCTCGACCCGCCGGAACGACCGCTGGACATGCAAAATCGCCTGCCGGCTACGCCGGAAACACTTGGTAACACTCCAGAATCACCTGCCGGGCATGCCGGAACCACCTCTCAGATATGCCAGAACCACGTGCCAATGATCCCGGAAGCACCTGCCGAGCACGCCGGAACCACCTGCTCGACTCGCCAGAACCACCGGCCGGACACGCAGAAATCACCTGCCGGGTACGCCACAACCAGTTGGGGAACACTTCGGAATCACCTGCCGGGCTTGCTGGAACCACCTGCCGGTCATGCCAAAATCACCTGCCAACTACGCCAGTACCACTTGGCGGAGACTGTGGAAACACCTGTCGGGCCGGCCGGAACCACATCTCAGACGTGCCAGAACCATGTGCATGAGATGCTGGAACCACACCCCGAACAGACGGAAAACACCTGCCAGACCCGTCTGAACAACCTGCCGAGCACGCCGGAGCCACCTGCTCGACTCGCTGGAACCACCTACCTGACATGCCCAAATCACCAGCCGGGTATGCCAGAACCACTTGGCGGACACTCCGGAATCATCTGCCGGACATGCCGGAACCAGCTCTCAGACACACCAGAACCACGTGCCGGAGACGCCGGAAGCACCTGCCGAGCATGCCGGAGCCACCTGCTCGACTCGCCAGAAACACCTGCCGGACACGCCAAAATCACCTGCCGGGTACGCCAGAACCACCTGGCGGACACTCCGAAATCACCTGCCGCGCATGCCGGAACCACCTCTCAGACGTGCCGGAAGCACGTGCCGGACACGCCGGAATCACCTACCGGACAGACCGGAACCACCTGCCAAGAACGCCGGAGCCACCTGTTCGACTCGCTGAAACCACCTGCCGGACAGGCCAATATCAACTGCTGGCTATGCCAGAACCACCTGGGGGACAGTCCGGGAGACCTGCCAGCCATGGCGGAACCACCTCTCAGACGTACCAGAACCACCTGCCGGAGAAGCTGGAAACACGTCCTGAACAATCTGGAACCACCTGCCGGCCAAGCCTGAAACACCTGCGAAGCACAACGGAACAATCTGCCAGACACGCCAAAATCACCTGCGTGTTATGCCAGAACCACTTTGAGGACTCTCTGGGATGACCTGCCGGGCATGCCGGAACCACCTCTCAGACGTGCCAGAACCATGTGGCGGACAGTCCGGAATCACCTGTAGGGCATACGCAGCCACCTCTGAGACGTACCAGAACCACATGCCGTACACGCCGGAACCACCTACCGGACAGACCGGAATCAACTTTTGGGCATGCCGGAACCACCAGTCACATGTGCCAGAAACACGTGCCGGAGACGCCGGAAGCACCTGCCGAGCACGTCGCAACCACCTGCTCAACTCGCCTGAACCACCTGCCGGACACGCCAAAATCACCTGCCCGCTACACCAGCACCACTTCGGGGACAAGCCGGAATCACGTGAGGGGCATGCCGGCACAGCCTCTCAGACTGAACCTCGTGCCGGACACCACAGAACCACCTGCCGGACAGACCGGAACCACCTGCCGGACACGCCGGAACCACCGGCTCGACCCGCCGGAACGACCGCTGGACATGCAAAATCACCTGCCGGCTACACCGGAAACACTTGGCGAACACTCCGGAATCACTTGCCGGGCATGCAGGAACCACCTCTCAGACATGCCAGAACCCCGTGCCAATGACCCCGGAAGCACTAGCCGAGCACGCCGGAACCACCTGCTCGACTCGCCAGAACCACCTGCCGATCACGCAAAAATCACCTGCCGGCTACGCCACAACCAGTTGCTGAACACTTTGGAATCACCTGCCAGGCTTGCTGGAACCACCTGCCGGTCATGCCAAAATCACCTGCCAAATACGCCAGAACCGCTTGGCGGACACTGCGGAAACACCTGTCGGGCCGGCTGGAACCACATCGCAGACGTGCCAGAAACGTGTTCATGAGATGCTGGAACCACACCCCGAACAGACGGATACCACCTGCCAGAACCGCCTGAACCACCTGCTGAGCACGCTGGAACCACCTGCTCGACTCACCGGTACCACCTCCCCGACACGCCAAAATCACCTGCTGGGTGTTTCAGAACCACTTGGCGGACACTCCGGAATCATCTGCCGGACATGCCGGAACCAGCTCTCAGACACACCAGAACCAAGTGCCGGAGACGCCGGAAGCACCTGCCGAGCATGCCGGAGACACCTGCTCGACTCGCAAGAAACACCTGCCTGACACGCCAAAATCACCTGCCGGGTATGCCAGAACCACCTGGCGGACACTACGGAATCACCTGCCGCGCATGCCGGAACCACCTCTCAGAAATTCCAGAAGCACGTGCCGGACACGCCGGAAACACCAGCCGGACAGACCGGAACCACCTGCCAAGGACGCCGGAGCCACCTGTTCGACTCGCTGGAACCACCTGCCGGACAGGCCAATATCAACTGCTGGCTATGCCAGAACCACCTGGGGGACAGTCCGGGATCACCTGTTGGGCATACGCAACGACCTCTGACACGTACCAGAACCACGTGCCGTGCACGCCAGAACCACCTACCGGACAGACCGGAATCCACTTTTGGGCATGCCGGAACCACCAGTCAGATGTGCCAGAAACACGTGCCGGAGACGCCGGAAGCACCTGCCGAGCACGTCGCAACCACCTGCTCAACTCGCCTGAACCACCTGCCGGACACGCCAAAATCACCTGCCCGCTACACCAGCACCACTTCGGGGACAAGCCGGAATCACGTGAGGGGCATGCCGGCACAGCCTCTCAGACTGAACCTCGTGCCGGACACCACAGAACCACCTGCCGGACAGACCGGAACCACCGGCTCGACCCGCCGGAACGACCGCTGGACATGCAAAATCACCTGCCGGCTATGCCGGAAACACTTGTCGAACACTCCGGAATCACCTGTCGGGCATGCCGGAACCACCTCTCAGATATTCCAGAACCACGTGCCAATGACCACGGAAGCACCTGCCGAGCACGCCGGAACCACCTGATCGACTCGCCAGAACCACCTGCCGGACACGCAAAAATCACCTGCCAACTACGCCACAACCAGTTGGGGAACACTTCGGAATCACCTGAAGGGCTTGCTGGAACCACCTGCCGGTCATGCCAAAATCACCTGCCAACTACGCCAGTACCACTTGGCGGACGCTGTGGAAACACCTGTCGGGCCGGCCGGAACCACATATCAGACGTGCCAGAACCATGTGCATGAGATGCTGGAACCACACCCCGAACAGACGGAAAACACCTGCCAGACCCGTCTGAACAACCTGCCGAGCACGCCGGAGCCACCTGCTCGACTCGCCGGAACCACCTACCTGACATGCCCAAATCACCAGCCGGGTATGCCAGAACCACTTGGCGGACACTCCGGAATCATCTGCCGGACATGCCGGAACCAGCTCTCAGACACGCCAGAACCACGTGCCGGAGACGCCGGAAGCACCTGCCGAGCATGCCGGAGCCACCTGCTCGACTCGCCAGAAACACCTGCCGGACACGCCAAAATCACCTGCCGGGTACGCCAGAACCACCTGGCGGACACTCCGAAACCACCTGTCGCGCATGCCGGAACCACCTCTCAGACGTGCCGGAAGCACATGCCGGACACGCCGGAATCACCTACCGGACAGACCGGAACCACCTGCCGAGCACGCCGGAGCCACCTGTTCGACTCGCTTTAACCACCTGCCGGACAGGCTAATATCAACTGCTGGCTATGCCAGAACCACCTGGGGGATGGTCCGGAATCACCTGCCAGCCATGGCAGAACCACCTCTCAGACGTACCAGAACCACCTGCCGGAGAAGCTGGAAACACGTCCTGGACAGTCTGGAACCACCTGCCGGCCAAGCCTGAACCACCTGCCAAGCACAACGGAACAACCTGCCAGACACTTCAAAATCACCTGCGTGTTATGCCAGAACCACTTGGAGGACTCTCTGGGATGACCTGCCGGGCATGCCGGAACCACCTCTCAGACGTGCCAGAACCATGTGGCGGACAGTCCGGAATCACCTGTTGGGCATGCGCAACCACCTCTGAGACGTACCAGAACCACATGCCGTGCAGGCTGGAACCAGCTACCGGACAGACCGGAATCACCTTTCGGGCATGCCGGAACCACCTGTCAGATGTGCCAGAAACACGTGCCGGAGACGCCGGAAGCACCTGCCAAGCACGTTGGAACCACCTGCTCAACTCGCCTGAACCACCTGCCGGACATGCCAAAATCACCTGCCGACTATGCCAGAACCACTTGGCGAACACTCCGGAATCACTTGCCGGGCATGCAGGAACCACCTCTCAGACATGCCACAACCCCGTGCCAATGACCCCGGAAGCACCAGCCGAGCACGCCGGAACCACCTGCTCGACTCGCCAGAACCACCTGCCGATCACGCAAAAATCACCTGCCGGCTACGCCACAACCAGTTGGTGAACACTTTGGAATCACCTGCCAGGCTTGCTGGAACCACCTGCCAGTCATGCCAAAATCACCTGCCAACTACGCCAGAACCGCTTGGCGGACACTGCGGAAACACCTGTCGGGCCGGCTGGAACCACATCTCAGACGTGCCAGAAACGTGTTCATGAGATGCTGGAACCACACCCCGAACAGACGGATACCACCTACCAGAACCGCCTGAACCACCTGCTGAGCACGCCGGAACCACCTGCTCGACTCACCGGTACCACCTCCCTGACACGCCAAAATCACCTGCTGGGTATGCCAGAACCACTTGGCGGACACTCCGGAATCATCTGCCGGACATGCCGGAACCAGCTCTCAGACACACCAGAACCAAGTGCCGGAGACGCCGGAAGCACCTGCCGAGCATGCCGGAGCCACCTGCTCGACTCGCCAGAAACACCTGCCGGGCACGCCAAAATCACCTGCCGGGTACGCCAGAACCACCTGGCGGACACTCCGAAACCACCTGTCGCGCATGCCGGAACCACCTCTCAGACGTGCCGGAAGCACGTGCCGGACACGCCGGAAACACCTACCGGACAGACCGGAACCACCTGCCAAGAACGCCGGAGCCACCTGTTCGACTCGCTGGAACCACCTGCCGGACAGGCCAATATCAACTGCTGGCTATGCCAGAACCACCTGGGGGACGGTCCGGGATCACCTGCCAGCCATGGCGGAACCACCTCTCAGACGTACCAGAACCACCTGCCGGAGAAGCTGGAAACACGTCCTGGACTGACTGGAACCACGTGACGGACATGCCTGAACCACCTGCCGAGCACGGCGGAACCACCTGCCGGACACGCCAAAATGACCTGCGGGCTACGCCAGAACCACTTGGACGACTCTCCGAAATGACCTGCCGGGCATGTTGGAACCACCTCTCAGACGTGCCAGAAGCACGTGGCGGACAGTCCGGAATCACCTGTTGGGCATACGCAACGACCTCTGACACGTACCAGAACCACGTACCATGCACGCCGGAACCACCTACCCGACAGACCGGAATCCACTTTTGGGCATGCCGGAACCACCAGTCAGATGTGCCAGAAACACGTGCCAGAGACGCCGGAAGCACCTGCCGAGCACGTCGCAACCACCTGCTCAACTCGCCTGAACCACCTGCTGGACACGCCAAAATCACCTGCCCGCTACACCAGCACCACTTCGGATACAAGCCGGAATCACGTGAGGGGCATGCCGGCACAGCCTCTCAGACTGAACCTCGTGCCGGACACCACAGAACCACCTGCCGGACAGACCGGAACCACCTGCCGGACATGCCGGAACCACCGGCTCAACCCGCCGGAATGACCGCTGGACATGCAAAATCACCTGCCGGCCAAGCCGGAAACACTTGGCGAACACTCCGGAATCACCTGCCGGGCATGCCGGAACCAGCTATCAGATATGGCAGAACCACGTGCCAATGACCCCGGAAGCACCTGCCGAGCACGCCGGAACCACCTGCTCGACTCGCCAGAACCACCTGCCGGACACGCAAAAATCACCTGCCGGCTACGCCACAACCAGTTGGGGAACACTTCGGAATCACCTGCCGGGCTTGCTGGAACCACCTGCCGGTCATGCCAACATCACCTGCCAACTACGCCAGTACCACTTGGCGGACACTGTGGAAACACCTGTCGGGCCGGCCGGAACCACATCTCAGACGTGCCAGAACCATGTGCATGAGGTGATGGAACCACAGCCCGAACAGACGGAAAACACCTGCCAGACCCGTCTGAACAACCTGCCGAGCACGCCGGAGCCACCTGCTCGACTCGCCGGAACCACCTACCTGACATGCCCAAATCACCAGCCGGGTATGCCAGAACCACTTGGCGGACACTCCGGAATCATCTGCCGGACATGCCGGAACCAGCTCTCAGACACACCAGAACCAAGTGCCGGAGACTCCGGAAGCACCTGCCGAGCATGCCGGAGCCACCTGCTCGACTCGCCAGAAACACCTGCCGGACACGCCAAAATCACCTGCCCGCTACACCAGCACCACTTCGGGGACAAGCCGGAATCACGTGAGGGGCATGCCGGCACAGCCTCTCAGACTGAACCTCGTGCCGGACACCACAGAACCACCTGCCGGACAGACCGGAACCACCTGCCGGACACGCCGGAACCACCGGCTCGACCCGCCGGAACGACCGCTGGACATGCAAAATCACCTGCCGGCTACACCGGAAACACTTGGCGAACACTCCGGAATCACTTGCCGGGCATGCAGGAACCACCTCTCAGACATGCCAGAACCCCGTGCCAATGACCCCGGAAGCACTAGCCGAGCACGCCGGAACCACCTGCTCGACTCGCCAGAACCACCTGCCGATCACGCAAAAATCACCTGCCGGCTACGCCACAACCAGTTGCTGAACACTTTGGAATCACCTGCCAGGCTTGCTGGAACCACCTGCCGGTCATGCCAAAATCACCTGCCAAATACGCCAGAACCGCTTGGCGGACACTGCGGAAACACCTGTCGGGCCGGCTGGAACCACATCGCAGACGTGCCAGAAACGTGTTCATGAGATGCTGGAACCACACCCCGAACAGACGGATACCACCTGCCAGAACCGCCTGAACCACCTGCTGAGCACGCTGGAACCACCTGCTCGACTCACCGGTACCACCTCCCCGACACGCCAAAATCACCTGCTGGGTGTTTCAGAACCACTTGGCGGACACTCCGGAATCATCTGCCGGACATGCCGGAACCAGCTCTCAGACACACCAGAACCAAGTGCCGGAGACGCCGGAAGCACCTGCCGAGCATGCCGGAGACACCTGCTCGACTCGCAAGAAACACCTGCCTGACACGCCAAAATCACCTGCCGGGTATGCCAGAACCACCTGGCGGACACTACGGAATCACCTGCCGCGCATGCCGGAACCACCTCTCAGAAATTCCAGAAGCACGTGCCGGACACGCCGGAAACACCAGCCGGACAGACCGGAACCACCTGCCAAGGACGCCGGAGCCACCTGTTCGACTCGCTGGAACCACCTGCCGGACAGGCCAATATCAACTGCTGGCTATGCCAGAACCACCTGGGGGACAGTCCGGGATCACCTGTTGGGCATACGCAACGACCTCTGACACGTACCAGAACCACGTGCCGTGCACGCCAGAACCACCTACCGGACAGACCGGAATCCACTTTTGGGCATGCCGGAACCACCAGTCAGATGTGCCAGAAACACGTGCCGGAGACGCCGGAAGCACCTGCCGAGCACGTCGCAACCACCTGCTCAACTCGCCTGAACCACCTGCCGGACACGCCAAAATCACCTGCCCGCTACACCAGCACCACTTCGGGGACAAGCCGGAATCACGTGAGGGGCATGCCGGCACAGCCTCTCAGACTGAACCTCGTGCCGGACACCACAGAACCACCTGCAGGACAGACCGGAACCACCGGCTCGACCCGCCGGAACGACCGCTGGACATGCAAAATCACCTGCCGGCTATGCCGGAAACACTTGTCGAACACTCCGGAATCACCTGTCGGGCATGCCGGAACCACCTCTCAGATATTCCAGAACCACGTGCCAATGACCACGGAAGCACCTGCCGAGCACGCCGGAACCACCTGATCGACTCGCCAGAACCACCTGCCGGACACGCAAAAATCACCTGCCAACTACGCCACAACCAGTTGGGGAACACTTCGGAATCACCTGAAGGGCTTGCTGGAACCACCTGCCGGTCATGCCAAAATCACCTGCCAACTACGCCAGTACCACTTGGCGGACGCTGTGGAAACACCTGTCGGGCCGGCCGGAACCACATATCAGACGTGCCAGAACCATGTGCATGAGATGCTGGAACCACACCCCGAACAGACGGAAAACACCTGCCAGACCCGTCTGAACAACCTGCCGAGCACGCCGGAGCCACCTGCTCGACTCGCCGGAACCACCTACCTGACATGCCCAAATCACCAGCCGGGTATGCCAGAACCACTTGGCGGACACTCCGGAATCATCTGCCGGACATGCCGGAACCAGCTCTCAGACACGCCAGAACCACGTGCCGGAGACGCCGGAAGCACCTGCCGAGCATGCCGGAGCCACCTGCTCGACTCGCCAGAAACACCTGCCGGACACGCCAAAATCACCTGCCGGGTACGCCAGAACCACCTGGCGGACACTCCGAAACCACCTGTCGCGCATGCCGGAACCACCTCTCAGACGTGCCGGAAGCACATGCCGGACACGCCGGAATCACCTACCGGACAGACCGGAACCACCTGCCGAGCACGCCGGAGCCACCTGTTCGACTCGCTTTAACCACCTGCCGGACAGGCTAATATCAACTGCTGGCTATGCCAGAACCACCTGGGGGATGGTCCGGAATCACCTGCCAGCCATGGCAGAACCACCTCTCAGACGTACCAGAACCACCTGCCGGAGAAGCTGGAAACACGTCCTGGACAGTCTGGAACCACCTGCCGGCCAAGCCTGAACCACCTGCCAAGCACAACGGAACAACCTGCCAGACACTTCAAAATCACCTGCGTGTTATGCCAGAACCACTTGGAGGACTCTCTGGGATGACCTGCCGGGCATGCCGGAACCACCTCTCAGACGTGCCAGAACCATGTGGCGGACAGTCCGGAATCACCTGTTGGGCATGCGCAACCACCTCTGAGACGTACCAGAACCACATGCCGTGCAGGCTGGAACCAGCTACCGGACAGACCGGAATCACCTTTCGGGCATGCCGGAACCACCTGTCAGATGTGCCAGAAACACGTGCCGGAGACGCCGGAAGCACCTGCCAAGCACGTTGGAACCACCTGCTCAACTCGCCTGAACCACCTGCCGGACATGCCAAAATCACCTGCCGACTATGCCAGAACCACTTGGCGAACACTCCGGAATCACTTGCCGGGCATGCAGGAACCACCTCTCAGACATGCCAGAACCCCGTGCCAATGACCCCGGAAGCACCAGCCGAGCACGCCGGAACCACCTGCTCGACTCGCCAGAACCACCTGCCGATCACGCAAAAATCACCTGCCGGCTACGCCACAACCAGTTGGTGAACACTTTGGAATCACCTGCCAGGCTTGCTGGAACCACCTGCCAGTCATGCCAAAATCACCTGCCAACTACGCCAGAACCGCTTGGCGGACACTGCGGAAACACCTGTCGGGCCGGCTGGAACCACATCTCAGACGTGCCAGAAACGTGTTCATGAGATGCTGGAACCACACCCCGAACAGACGGATACCACCTGCCAGAACCGCCTGAACCACCTGCTGAGCACGCCGGAACCACCTGCTCGACTCACCGGTACCACCTCCCTGACACGCCAAAATCACCTGCTGGGTATGCCAGAACCACTTGGCGGACACTCCGGAATCATCTGCCGGACATGCCGGAACCAGCTCTCAGACACACCAGAACCAAGTGCCGGAGACGCCGGAAGCACCTGACGAGCATGCCGGAGCCACCTGCTCGACTCGCCAGAAACACCTGCCGGACACGCCAAAATCACCTGCCGGGTACGCCAGAACCACCTGGCGGACACTCCGAAACCACCTGCCGCACATGCCGGAACCACCTCTCAGACGTGCCGGAAGCACGTGCCGGACACGCCGGAAACAACTAACGGACAGACCGGAACCACCTGCCAAGAACGCCGGAGCCACCTGTTCGACTCGCTGGAACCACCTGCCGGACAGGCCAATATCAACTGCTGGCTATGCCAGAACCACCTGGGGGACGGTCCGGGATCACCTGCCAGCCATGGCGGAACCACCTCTCAGACGTACCAGAACCACCTGCCGGAGAAGCTGGAAACACGTCCTGGACTGACTGGAACCACGTGACGGCCATGCCTGAACCACCTGCCGAGCACGGCGGAACCACCTGCCGGACACGCCAAAATCACCTGCGGGCTACGCCAGAACCACTTGGACGACTCTCCGAAATGACCTGCCGGGCATGTTGGAACCACCTCTCAGACGTGCCAGAAGCACGTGGCGGACAGTCCGGAATCACCTGTTGGGCATACGCAACGACCTCTGACACGTACCAGAACCACGTGCCATGCACGCCGGAACCACCTACCGGACAGACCGGAATCCACTTTTGGGCATGCCGGAACCACCAGTCAGATGTGCCAGAAACACGTGCCAGAGACGCCGGAAGCACCTGCCGAGCACGTCGCAACCACCTGCTCAACTCGCCTGAACCACCTGCCGGACACGCCAAAATCACCTGCCCGCTACACCAGCACCACTTCGGATACAAGCCGGAATCACGTGAGGGGCATGCCGGCACAGCCTCTCAGACTGAACCTCGTGCCGGACACCACAGAACCACCTGCCGGACAGACCGGAACCACCTGCCGGACATGCCGGAACCACCGGCTCGACCCGCCGGAACGACCGCTGGACATGCAAAATCACCTGCCGGCCAAGCCGGAAACACTTGGCGAACACTCCGGAATCACCTGCCGGGCATGCCGGAACCACCTATCAGATATGCCAGAACCACGTGCCAATGACCCCGGAAGCACCTGCCGAGCACGCCGGAACCACCTGCTCGACTCGCCAGAACCACCTGCCGGACACGCAAAAATCACCTGCCGGCTACGCCACAACCAGTTGGGGAACACTTCGGAATCACCTGCCGGGCTTGCTGGAACCACCTGCCGGTCATGCCAACATCACCTGCCAACTACGCCAGTACCACTTGGCGGACACTGTGGAAACACCTGTCGGGCCGGCCGGAACCACATCACAGACGTGTCAGAACCATGTGCATGAGATGCTGGAACCACACCCCGAACAGACGGAAAACACCTGCCAGACCCGTCTGAACAACCTGCCGAGCACGCCGGAGCCACCTGCTCGAATCGCCGGAACCACCTACCTGACATGCCCAAATCACCAGCCGGGTATGCCAGAACCACTTGGCGGACACTCCGGAATCATCTGCCGGACATGCCGGAACCAGCTCTCAGACACACCAGAACCACGTGCCGGAGACGCCGGAAGCACCTGCCGAGAATGCCGGAGCCACCTGCTCGACTCGCCAGAAACACCTGCCGGACACGCCAAAATCACCTGCCGGGTACGCCAGAACCACCTGGCGGACACTACGAAATCACCTGTCGCGCATGCCAGAACCACCTCTCAGACGTGCCGGAAGCACGTGCCGGACACGCCGGAAACACCTACCGGACAGACCGGAACCACCTGCCGAGAACGCCGGAGCCACCTGTTCGACTCGCTGGAACCACCTGCCGGACAGGCCAATATCAAATGCTGGCTATGCGAGAACCACCTGGGGGACGGTCCGGAATCACCTGCCAGCCATGGCGGAACCACCTCTCAGACGTACCAGAACCACCTGCCGGAGAAGCTGGAAACAAGTCCTGGACAGTCTGGAACCACCTGACGGCCAAGCCTGAACCACCTGCCAAGCACAACGGAACAACCTGCCAGACACGCCAAAATCACCTGCGTGCTATGCCAGAACCACTTGGACGACTCTCTGGGATGACCTGCCGGGCATGTCGGAACCACCTCTCAGACGTGCCAGAACCACGTGGCGGACAGTCCGGAATCACCTGTTGGGCATGCGCAACCACCTCTGAGACGTAACAGAACCACATGCCGTGCAGGCCGGAACCACCTACCGGAGAGACCGGAATCACCTTTTGGGCATGCCGGAACCACCTGTAAGATGTGCCAGAAACACGTGCCGGAGACGCCGGAAGCACCTGCCGAGCACGTCGGAACCACCTGCTCAACTCGCCTGAACCACCTGCCGGACACGCCAAAATCACCTGCCCGCTACACCAGCACCACTTCGGGGACAAGCCGGAATCACGTGAGGGGCATGCCGGCACAGCCTCTCAGACTGAACCTCGTGCCGGACACCACAGAACCACCTGCCGGACAGACCGGAACCACCTGCCGGACACGCCGGAACCACCGGCTCGACCCGCCAGAACGACCGCTGGACATGCAAAATCACCTGCCGACTACGCCAGAACCACTTGGCGAACACTCCGGAATCACTTGCCGGGCATGCAGGAACCACCTCTCAGACATGCCACAACCCCGCGCCAATGACCCCGGAAGCACCAGCCGAGCACGCCGGAACCACCTGCTCGACTCGCCAGAACCACCTGCCGATCACGCAAAAATCACCTGCCGGCTACGCCACAACCAGTTGGTGAAGACTTTGGAATCACCTGCCGGGCTTGCTGGAACCACCTGCCAGTCATGCCAAAATCACCTGCCAACTACGCCAGAACCGCTTGGCGGACACTGTGGAAACACCTGTCGGGCCGGCTGGAACCACATCTCAGACGTGCCAGAAACGCGTTCATGAGATGCTGGAACCACACCCCGAACAGACGGATACCACCTGCCAGAACCGCCTGAACCACCTGCTGAGCACGCCGGAACCACCTGCTCGACTCACCGGTACCACCTCCCTGACACGCCAAAATCACCTGCTGGGTATGCCAGAACCACTTGGCGGACACTCCGGAATCATCTGCCGGACATGCCGGAACCAGCTCTCAGACACACCAGAACCAAGTGCCGGAGACGCCGGAAGCACCTGCCGAGCATGCCGGAGCCACCTGCTCGACTCGCCAGAAACACCTGCCGGGCACGCCAAAATCACCTGCCGGGTACGCCAGAACCACCTGGCGGACACTACGGAATCACCTGAGGCGCATGCCGGAACCACCTCTCAGACGTGCCGGAAGCACGTGCCGGACACGCCGGAAACACCTACCGGACAGACCAGAACCACCTGCCAAGAACGCCGGAGCCACCTTTTCGACTCGCTGGAACCACCTGCCGGACAGGCCAATATCAACTGCTGGCTATGCCAGAACCACCTGGGGGACAGTCCGGGATCACCTGCCAGCCATGGCGGAACCACCTCTCAGACGTACCAGAACCACCTGCCGGACAAGCTGGAAACACGCCCTGGACAGACTGGAACCACGTGACGGCCATGCCTGAACCACCAGCCGAGCACGGCGGAACCACCTGCCAGACACGCCAAAATCACCTGCGGGCTACGCCAGAACCACTTGGACGACTCTCCGAAATGACCTGCCGGGCATGTTGGAACCACCTCTCAGACGTGCCAGAAGCATGTGGCGGACAGTCCGGAATCACCTGTTGGGCATACGCAACCACCTCTGACACGTACCAAAACCACGTGCCGTGCACGCCGGAACCACCTACCGTACAGACCGGAATCATCTTTTGGGCATGCCAGAACCACCAGTCAGATGTGCCAGAAACACGTGCCGGAGACGCCGGAAGCACCTGCCGAGCACGTCGCAACCACCTGCTCAACTCGCCTGAACCACCTGCTGGACATGGCAAAATCACCTGCCGGCTACGCCGGAAACACTTGGCGAACACTCCGGAATCACCTGCCGGGCATGCCGGAACCACCTCTCAGATATGCCAGAAGCACGTGCCAATGACCCCGGAAGCAACTGCCGAGCACGCCGGAACCACCTGCTCGACTCGCCAGAACCACCTGCCGGACACGCAAAAATCACCTGCCGGCTACGCCACAACCAGTTGGGGAACACTTCGGAATCACCTGCCGGGCTTGCTGGAACCACCTGCCGGTCATGCCAACATCACCTGCCAACTACGCCAGTACCACTTGGCGGACACTGTGGAAACACCTGTCGGGCCGGCCGGAACCACATCTCAGACGTGCCAGAACCATGTGCATGAGGTGCTGGAACCACACCCCGAACAGACGGAAAACACCTGCCAGACCCGTCTGAACAACCTGCCGAGCACGCCGGAGCCACCTGCTCGACTCGCCGGAACCACCTACCTGACATGCCCAAATCACCAGCCGGGTATGCCAGAACCACTTGGCGGACACTCCGGAATCATCTGCCGGACATGCCGGAACCAGCTCTCAGACACACCAGAACCAAGTGCCGGAGACGCCGGAAGCACCTGCCGAGCATGCCGGAGCCACCTGCTCGACTCGCCAGAAACACCTGCCGGACACGCCAAAATCACCTGCCGGGTACACCAGAACCACCTGGCGGACAATACGGAATCACCTGTCGTGCATGCCGGAACCACCTCTCAGACGTGCCGGAAGCACGTGCCGGACACGCCGGAAACACCTACCGGACAGACCGGAACCACCTGCCAAGAACGCCGGAGCCACCTGTTCGACTCGCTGGAACCACCTGCCGGACAGGCCAATATCAACTGCTGGCTATGCCAGAACCACCTGGGGGACAGTCCGGGATCACCTGCCAGCCATGGTGGAACCACCTCTCAGACGTACCAGAACCACCTGCAGGAGAAGCTGGAAACACGTCCTGGACAGACTGGAACCACGTGACGGCCATTCCTGAACCACCTGCCGAGCACGGTGGAACCACCTGCCGGACACGCCAAAATCACCTTCGGGCTACACCAGAACCACATGGACGACTCTCCGAAATGACCTGCCGGGCATGTTGGAACCACCTCTCAGACGTGCCAGAAGCACGTGGCGGACAGTCCGGAATCACCTGTTGGGCATACGCAACCACCTCTGAGACGTACCAGAACCACGTGCCGTGCACGCCGGAACCACCTACCGGACAGACCGGAATCAACTTTTGGGCATGCCAGAACCACCAGTTAGTTATGCCAGAAACACGTGCCGGAGACGCCGGAAGCACCTGCCGAGCACGTCGCAACCACCTGCTCAACTCGCCTGAACCACCTGCCGGACACGCCAAAATCACCTGCCCGCTACACCAGCACCACTTCGGGGACAAGCCGGAATCACGTGAGGGGCATGCCGGCACAGCCTCTCAGACTGAACCTCGTGCCGGACACCACAGAACCACCTGCCGGACAGACCGGAACCACCTGCCGGACACGCCGGAACCACCGGCTCGACCCGCCGGAACGACCGCTGGACATGCAAAATCACCTGCCGGCTACGCCGGAAACACTTGGTGAACACTCCGGAATCACCTGCCGGGCATGCCGGAACCACCTCTCAGATATGACAGAACCCCGTGCCAATGACCCCGGAAGCACCAGCCGAGCACGCCGGAACCACCTGCTCGACTCGCCAGAACCACCTGCCGATCACACAAAAATCACCTGCCGGCTACGCCACAACCAGTTGGTGAAGACTTTGGAATCACCTGCCGGGCTTGCTGGAACCACCTGCCAGTTATGCCAAAATCACCTGCCAACTACGCCAGAACCGCTTGGCGGACACTGCGGAAACACCTGTCGGGCCGGCTGGAACCACATCTCAGACGTGCCAGAAACGTGTTCATGAGATGCTGGAACCACACCCCGAACAGACGGATACCACCTGCCAGAACCGCCTGAACCACCTGCTGAGCACGCCGGAACCACCTGCTCGACTCACCGGTACCACCTCCCTGACACGCCAAAATCACCTGCTGGGTATGCCAGAACCACTTGGCGGACACTCCGGAATCATCTGCCGGACATGCCGGAACCAGCTCTCAGACACACCACAACCAAGTGCCGGAGACGCCGGAAGCACCTGCCGGGCATGCCGGAGCCACCTGCTCGACTCGCCAGAAACACCTGCCGGACACGCCAAAATCACCTGCCGGGTACGCCAGAACCACCTGGCGGACACTCCGAAACCGCCTGTCGCGCATGCCGGAACCACCTCTCAGACGTGCCGGAAGCACGTGCCGGACACGCCGGAATCACCTACCGGACAGACCGGAACCACCGGCCGAACACGCCGGAGCCACCTGTTCGACTCGCTGGAACCACCTGCCGGACAGGCCAATATCAACTGCTGGCTATGCCAGAACCACCTGGGGGACGGTCCGGAATCACCTGCCAGCCATGGCGGAACCACCTCTCAAACGTACCAGAACGACCTGCCGGAGAAGCTGGAAACACGTCCTGGACAGTCTGGAACCACCTGCCGGCCAAGCCTGAACCACCTGCCAAGCACAACGGAACAACCTGCCAGACACGCCAAAATCACCTGCGTGTTATGCCAGAACCACTTGGAGGACTCTCTGGGATGACCTGCCGGGCATGCCGGAACCACCTCTCAGACGTGCCAGAACCATGTGGCGGACAGTCCGGAATCACCTGTTGGGCATGCGCAACCACCTCTGAGACGTACCAGAACCACATGCCGTGCAGGCTGGAACCACCTACCGGACAGACCGGAATCACCTTTCGGGCATGCCGGAACCACCTGTCAGATGTGCCAGAAACACGTGCCGGAGACGCCGGAAGCACCTGCCAAGCACGTTGGAACCACCTGCTCAACTCGCCTGAACCACCTGCCGGACATGCCAAAATCACCTGCCGACTATGCCAGAACCACTTGGCGAACACTCCGGAATCACTTGCCGGGCATGCAGGAACCACCTCTCAGACATGCCAGAACCCCGTGCCAATGACCCCGGAAGCACCAGCCGAGCACGCCGGAACCACCTGCTCGACTCGCCAGAACCACCTGCCGATCACGCAAAAATCACATGCCGGCTACGCCACAACCAGTTGGTGAACACTTTGCAATCACCTGCCAGGCTTGCTGGAACCACCTGCCAGTCATGCCAAAATCACCTGCCAACTACGCCAGAACCGCTTGGCGGACACTGCGGAAACACCTGTCGGGCCGGCTGGAACCACATCTCAGACGTGCCAGAAACGTGTTCATGAGATGCTGGAACCACACCCCGAACAGACGGATACCACCTGCCAGAACCGCCTGAACCACCTGCTGAGCACGCCGGAACCACCTGCTCGACTCACCGGTACCACCTCCCTGACACGCCAAAATCACCTGCTGGGTATGCCAGAACCACTTGGCGGACACTCCGGAATCATCTGCCGGACATGCCGGAACCAGCTCTCAGACACACCAGAACCAAGTGCCAGAGACGCCGGAAGCACCTGCCGAGCATGCCGGAGCCACCTGCTCGACTCGCCAGAAAGACCTGCCGGGCACGCCAAAATCACCTGCCGGGTACGCCAGAACCACCTGGCGGACACTCCGAAACCACCTGCCGCACATGCCGGAACCACCTCTCAGACGTGCCGGAAGCACGTGCCGGACACGCCGGAAACAACTAACGGACAGACCGGAACCACATGCCAAGAACGCCGGAGCCACCTGTTCGACTCGCTGGAACCACCTGCCGGACAGGCCAATATCAACTGCTGGCTATGCCAGAACCACCTGGGGGACAGTCCGGGATCACCTGCCAGCCATGGCGGAACCACCTCTCAGACGTACCAGAACCACCTGCCGGAGAAGCTGGAAACACGTCCTGGACTGACTGGAACCACGTGACGGCCATGCCTGAACCACCTGCCGAGCACGGCGGAACCACCTGCCGGACACGCCAAAATGACCTGCTGGCTACGCCAGAACCACTTGGACGACTCTCCGAAATGACCTGCCGGGCATGTTGGAACCACCTCTCAGACGTGCCAGAAGCACGTGGCGGACAGTCCGGAATCACCTGTTGGGCATACGCAACGACCTCTGACACGTACCAGAACCACGTGCCATGCACGCCGGAACCACCTACCGGACAGACCGGAATCCACTTTTGGGCATGCTGGAACCACCAGTCAGATGTGCCAGAAACACGTGCCAGAGACGCCGGAAGCACCTGCCGAGCACGTCGCAACCACCTGCTCAACTCGCCTGAACCACCTGCCGGACACGCCAAAATCACCTGCCCGCTACACCAGCACCACTTCGGGGACAAGCCGGAATCACGTGAGGGGCATGCCGGCACAGCCTCTCAGACTGAACCTCGTGCCGGACACCACAGAACCACCTGCCGGACAGACCGGAACCACCTGCCGGACACGCCGGAACCACCGGCTCGACCCGCCAGAACGACCGCTGGACATGCAAAATCACCTGCCGGCTACGCCGGAAACACTTGGTGAACACTCCGGAATCACCTGCCGGGCATGCCGGAACCACCTCTCAGATATGACAGAACCCCGTGCCAATGACCCCGGAAGCACCAGCCGAGCACGCCGGAACCACCTGCTCGACTCGCCAGAACCACCTGCCGATCACACAAAAATCACCTGCCGGCTACGCCACAACCAGTCGGTGAAGACTTTGGAATCACCTGCCGGGCTTGCTGGAACCACCTGCCAGTGATGCCAAAATCACCTGCCAACTACGCCAGAACCGCTTGGCGGACACTGCGGAAACACCTGTCGGGCCGGCTGGAACCACATCTCAGACGTGCCAGAAACGTGTTCATGAGATGCTGGAACCACACCCCGAACAGACGGATACCACCTGCCAGAACCGCCTGAACCACCTGCTGAGCACGCCGGAACCACCTGCTCAACTCACCGGTACCACCTCCCTGACACGCCAAAATCACCTGCTGGGTATGCCAGAACCACTTGGCGGACACTCCGGAATCATCTGCCGGACATGCCGGAACCAGCTCTCAGACACACCACAACCAAGTGCCGGAGACGCCGGAAGCACCTGCCGGGCATGCCGGAGCCACCTGCTCGACTCGCCAGAAACACCTGCCGGACACGCCAAAATCACCTGCCGGGTACGCCAGAACCACCTGGGGGACACTCCGAAACTGCCTGTCGCGCATGCCGGAACCACCTCTCAGACGTGCCGGAAGCACGTGCCGGACACGCCGGAATCACCTACCGGACAGACCGGAACCACCGGCCGAACACGCCGGAGCCACCTGTTCGACTCGCTGGAACCACCTGCCGGACAGGCCAATATCAACTCCTGGCTATGCCAGAACCACCTGGGGGACGGTCCGGAATCACCTGCCAGCCATGGCGGAACCACCTCTCAAACGTACCAGAACGACCTGCCGGAGAAGCTGGAAACACGTCCTGGACAGTCTGGAACCACCTGCCGGCCAAGCCTGAACCACCTGCCAAGCACAACGGAACAACCTGCCAGACACGCCAAAATCACCTGCGTGTTATGCCAGAACCACTTGGAGGACTCTCTGGGATGACCTGCCGGGCATGCCGGAACCACCTCTCAGACGTGCCAGAACCATGTGGCGGACAGTCCGGAATCACCTGTTGGGCATGCGCAACCACCTCTGAGACGTACCAGAACCACATGCCGTGCAGGCTGGAACCACCTACCGGACAGACCGGAATCACCTTTCGGGCATGCCGGAACCACCTGTCAGATGTGCCAGAAACACGTGCCGGAGACGCCGGAAGCACCTGCCAAGCACGTTGGAACCACCTGCTCAACTCGCCTGAACCACCTGCCGGACATGCCAAAATCACCTGCCGACTATGCCAGAACCACTTGGCGAACACTCCGGAATCACTTGCCGGGCATGCAGGAACCACCTCTCAGACATGCCAGAACCCCGTGCCAATGACCCCGGAAGCACCAGCCGAGCACGCCGGAACCACCTGCTCGACTCGCCAGAACCACCTGCCGATCACGCAAAAATCACCTGCCGGCTACGCCACAACCAGTTGGTGAACACTTTGGAATCACCTGCCAGGCTTGCTGGAACCACCTGCCAGTCATGCCAAAATCACCTGCCAACTACGCCAGAACCGCTTGGCGGACACTGCGGAAACACCTGTCGGGCCGGCTGGAACCACATCTCAGACGTGCCAGAAACGTGTTCATGAGATGCTGGAACCACATCCCGAACAGACGGATACCACCTGCCAGAACCGCCTGAACCACCTGCTGAGCACGCCGGAAACACCTGCTCGACTCACCGGTACGACCTCCCTGACACGCCAAAATCACCCGCTGGGTATGCCAGAACCACTTGGCGGACACTCTGGAATCATCTGCCGGACATGCCGGAACCAGCTCTCAGACACACCAGAACCAAGTGCCGGAGACGACGGAAGCACCTGCCGAGCATGCCGGAGACACCTGCTCGACTCGCCAGAAACACCTGCCGGACACGCCAAAATCACCTGCCGGGTACGCCAGAACCACCTGGCGGACACTCCGAAACCGCCTGTCGCGCATGCCGGAACCACCTCTCAGACGTGCCGGAAGCACGTGCCGGACACGCCGGAATCACCTACCGGACAGACCGGAACCACCTGCCGGGCACTCCGGAGCCACCTGTTCGACTCGCTGGAACCACCTGCCGGACAGGCCAATATCAACTGCTGGCTATGCCAGAACCACCTGGGGGACGGTCCGGGATCACCTGCCAGCCATGGCGGAACCACCTCTCAGACGTACCAGAACCACCTGCCGGAGAAGCTGGAAACACGTCCTGGACAGACTGGAACCACGTGACGGCCATGCCTGAACCACCTGCCGAGCACGGCGGAACCACCTGCCGGACACGCCAAAGTCACCTGCGGGCTACGCCAGAACCACTTGGACGACTCTCCGAAATGACCTGCCGGGCATGTTGGAACCACCTCTCAGACGTGCCAGAAGCACGTGGCGGACAGTCCGGAATCACCTGTTGGGCATACGCAACCACCTCTGACACGTACCAGAACCACGTGCCGTGCACGCCGGAACCACCTACCCGACAGACCGGAATCAACTTTTGGGCATGCCGGAACCACCAGTCAGATGTGCCAGAAACACGTGCCGGAGACGCCGGAAGCACCTGCCGAGCACGTCGCAACCACCTGCTCAACTCGCCTGAACCACCTGCCGGACACGCCAAAATCACCTGCCCGCTACACCAGCACCACTTCGGGGACAAGCCGGAATCACGTGAGGGGCATGCCGGCACAGCCTCTCAGACTGCACCTCGTGCCGGACACCACAGAACCACCTGCCGGACAGACCGGAACCACCTGCCGGACACGCCGGAACCACCGGCTCGACCCGCCGGAACGACCGCTGGACATGCAAAATCACCTGCCGGCTACGCCGGAAACACTTGGCGAACACTCCGGAATCACCTGCCGGGCATGCCGGAACCACCTCTCAGATATGCCAGAACCACGTGCCAATGACCCCGGAAGCACCTGCCGAGCACGCCGGAACCACCTGCTCGACTCGCCAGAACCACCTGCCGGACACGCAAAAATCACCTGCCGGCTACGCCACAACCAGTTGGGGAACACTTCGGAATCACCTGCCGGGCTTGCTGGAACCACCTGCCGGTCATGCCAAAATCACCTGCCAACTACGCCAGTACCACTTGGCGGACACTGTGGAAACACCTGTCGGGCCGGCCGGAACCACATCTCAGACGTGCCAGAACCATGTGCATGAGATGCTGGAACCACACCCCGAACAGACGGAAACACCTGCCAGACCCGTCTGAACAACCTGCCGAGCACGCCGGAGCCACCTGCTCGACTCGCCAGAACCACCTACCTGACATGCCCAAATCACCAGCCGGGTATGCCAGAACCACTTGGCGGACACTCCGGAATCATCTGCCGGACATGCCGGAACCAGCTCTCAGACACACCAGAACCACGTGCCGGGGACGCCGGAAGCACCTACCGAGCATGCCGGAGCCACCTGCTCGACTCGCCAGAAACACCTGCCGGACACGCCAAAATCACCTGCCGGGTACGCCAGAACCACCTGGCGGACACTCCGAAACCACCTGTCGCGCATGCCGGAACCACCTTTCAGACGTGCCGGAAGCACGTGCCGGACACGCCGGAATCACCTACCGGACAGACCGGAACCACCTGCCGAGCACGCCGGAGCCACCTGTTCGACTCGCTGGAACCACCTGCCGGACAGGCTAATATCAACTGCTGGCTATGCCAGAACCACCTGGGGGATGGTCCGGAATCACCTGCCAGCCATGGCAGAACCACCTCTCAGACGTACCAGAACCACCTGCCGGAGAAGCTGGAAACACGTCCTGGACAGTCTGGAACCACCTGCTGGCCAAGCCTGAACCACCTGCCAAGCACAACGGAACAACCTGCCAGACACGCCAAAAATCACCTGCGTGTTATGCCAGAACCACTTGGAGGACTCTCTGGGATGACCTGCCGGGCATGCCGGAACCACCTCTCAGACGTGCCAGAACCATGTGGCGGACAGTCCGGAATCACCTGTTGGGCATGCGCAACCACCTCTGAGACGTACCAGAACCACATGCCGTGCAGGCTGGAACCAGCTACCGGACAGACCGGAATCACCTTTCGGGCATGCCGGAACCACCTGTCAGATGTGCCAGAAACACGTGCCGGAGACGCCGGAAGCACCTGCCAAGCACGTTGGAACCACCTGCTCAACTCGCCTGAACCACCTGCCGGACATGCCAAAATCACCTGCCGACTATGCCAGAACCACTTGGCGAACACTCCGGAATCACTTGCCGGGCATGCAGGAACCACCTCTCAGACATGCCAGAACCCCGTGCCAATGACCCCGGAAGCACCAGCCGAGCACGCCGGAACCACCTGCTCGACTCGCCAGAACCACCTGCCGATCACGCAAAAATCACATGCCGGCTACGCCACAACCAGTTGGTGAACACTTTGGAATCACCTGCCAGGCTTGCTGGAACCACCTGCCAGTCATGCCAAAATCACCTGCCAACTACGCCAGAACCGCTTGGCGGACACTGCGGAAACACCTGTCGGGCCGGCTGGAACCACATCTCAGACGTGCCAGAAACGTGTTCATGAGATGCTGGAACCACACCCCGAACAGACGGATACCACCTGCTCAACTCGCCTGAACCACCTGCTGGACACGCCAAAATCACCTGCCCGCTACACCAGCACCACTTCGGATACAAGCCGGAATCACGTGAGGGGCATGCCGGCACAGCCTCTCAGACTGAACCTCGTGCCGGACACCACAGAACCACCTGCCGGACAGACCGGAACCACCTGCCGGACATGCCGGAACCACCGGCTCGACCCGCCGGAACGACCGCTGGACATGCAAAATCACCTGCCGGCCAAGCCGGAAACACTTGGCGAACACTCCGGAATCACCTGCCGGGCATGCCGGAACCACCTCTCAGATATGGCAGAACCACGTGCCAATGACCCCGGAAGCACCTGCCGAGCACGCCGGAACCACCTGCTCGACTCGCCAGAACCACCTGCCGGACACGCAAAAATCACCTGCCGGCTACGCCACAACCAGTTGGGGAACACTTCGGAATCACCTGCCGGGCTTGCTGGAACCACCTGCCGGTCATGCCAACATCACCTGCCAACTACGCCAGTACCACTTGGCGGACACTGTGGAAACACCTGTCGGGCCGGCCGGAACCACATCTCAGACGTGCCAGAACCATGTGCATGAGGTGCTGGAACCACAGCCCGAACAGACGGAAAACACCTGCCAGACCCGTCTGAACAACCTGCCGAGCACGCCGGAGCCACCTGCTCGACTCGCCGGAACCACCTACCTGACATGCCCAAATCACCAGCCGGGTATGCCAGAACCACTTGGCGGACACTCCGGAATCATCTGCCGGACATGCCGGAACCAGCTCTCAGACACACCAGAACCAAGTGCCGGAGACGCCGGAAGCACCTGCCGAGCATGCCGGAGCCACCTGCTCGACTCGCCAGAAACACCTGCCGGACACGCCAAAATCACCTGCCGGGTACACCAGAACCACCTGGCGGACAATACGGAATCACCTGTCGTGCATGCCGGAACCACCTCTCAGACGTGCCGGAAGCACGTGCCGGACACGCCGGAAACACCTACCGGACAGACCGGAACCACCTGCCAAGAACGCCGGAGCCACCTGTTCGACTCGCTGGAACCACCTGCCGGACAGGCCAATATCAACTGCTGGCTATGCCAGAAACACCTGGGGGACAGTCCGGGAGACCTGCCAGCCATGGTGGAACCACCTCTCAGACGTACCAGAACCACCTGCAGGAGAAGCTGGAAACACGTCCTGGACAGACTGGAACCACGTGACGGCCATTCCTGAACCACCTGCCGAGCACGGCGGAACCACCTGCCGGACACGCCAAAATCACCTGCGGGCTACGCCAGAACCACATGGACGACTCTCCGAAATGACCTGCCGGGCATGTTGGAACCACCTCTCAGACGTGCCAGAAGCACGTGGCGGACAGTCCGGAATCACCTGTTGGGCATACGCAACCACCTCTGAGACGTACCAGAACCACGTGCCGTGCACGCCGGAACCACCTACCGGACAGACCGGAATCAACTTTTGGGCATGCCAGAACCACCAGTTAGTTATGCCAGAAACACGTGCCTGAGACGCCGGAAGCACCTGCCGAGCACGTCGCAACCACCT
Source organism: Equus przewalskii (assembly GCF_037783145.1). Classification (NCBI taxonomy): domain Eukaryota; kingdom Metazoa; phylum Chordata; class Mammalia; order Perissodactyla; family Equidae; genus Equus; species Equus przewalskii. Next base: position 16,116 of record NW_027226655.1, on the reverse strand, counting down.
GCTCAACTCGCCTGAACCACCTGCCGGACACGCCAAAATCACCTGCCCGCTACACCAGCACCACTTCGGGGACAAGCCGGAATCACGTGAGGGGCATGCCGGCACAGCCTCTCAGACTGAACCTCGTGCCGGACACCACAGAACCACCTGCCGGACAGACCGGAACCACCTGCCGGACACGCCGGAACCACCGGCTCGACCCGCCGGAACGACCGCTGGACATGCAAAATCACCTGCCGGCTACGCCGGAAACACTTGGTGAACACTCCGGAATCACCTGCCGGGCATGCCGGAACCACCTCTCAGATATGACAGAACCCCGTGCCAATGACCCCGGAAGCACCAGCCGAGCACGCCGGAACCACCTGCTCGACTCGCCAGAACCACCTGCCGATCACACAAAAATCACCTGCCGGCTACGCCACAACCAGTCGGTGAAGACTTTGGAATCACCTGCCGGGCTTGCTGGAACCACCTGGCAGTGATGCCAAAATCACCTGCCAACTACGCCAGAACCGCTTGGCGGACACTGCGGAAACACCTGTCGGGCCGGCTGGAACCACATCTCAGACGTGCCAGAAACGTGTTCATGAGATGCTGGAACCACATCCCGGACAGACGGATACCACCTGCCAGAACCGCCTGAACCACCTGCTGAGCACGCCGGAACCACCTGCTCGACTCACCGGTACCACCTCCCTGACACGCCAAAATCACCCGCTGGGTATGCCAGAACCACTTGGCGAACACTCCGGAATCACTTGCCGGGCATGCAGGAACCACCTCTCAGACATGCCAGAACCCCGTGCTAATGACCCCGGAAGCACCAGCCGAGCACGCCGGAACCACCTGCTCAACTCGCCTGAACCACCTGCCGGACACGCCAAAATCACCTGCCCGCTACACCAGCACCACTTCGGGGACAAGCCGGAATCACGTGAGGGGCATGCCGGCACAGCCTCTCAGACTGAACCTCGTGCCGGACACCACAGAACCACCTGCCGGACAGACCGGAACCACCTGCCGGACACGCCGGAACCACCGGCTCGACCCGCCGGAACGACCGCTGGACATGCAAAATCACCTGCCGGCTACGCCGGAAACACTTGGCGAACACTCCGGAATCACCTGCCGGGCATGCCGGAACCACCTATCAGATATGGCAGAACCACGTGCCAATGACCCCGGAAGCACCTGCCGAGCACGCCGGAACCACCTGCTCGACTCGCCAGAACCACCTGCCGGACACGCAAAAATCACCTGCCGGCTACGCCACAACCAGTTGGGGAACACTTCGGAATCACCTGCCGGGCTTGCTGGAACCACCTGCCGGTCATGCCAAAATCACCTGCCAACTACGCCAGTACCACTTGGCGGACACTGTGGAAACACCTGTCGGGCCGGCCGGAACCACATCTCAGACGTGCCAGAACCATGTGCATGAGATGCTGGAACCACACCCCGAACAGACGGAAACACCTGCCAGACCCGTCTGAACAACCTGCCGAGCACGCCGGAGCCACCTGCTCGACTCGCCAGAACCACCTACCTGACATGCCCAAATCACCAGCCGGGTATGCCAGAACCACTTGGCGGACACTCCGGAATCATCTGCCGGACATGCCGGAACCAGCTCTCAGACACACCAGAACCACGTGCCGGGCACGCCGGAAGCACCTGCCGAGCATGCCGGAGCCACCTGCTCGACTCGCCAGAAACACCTGCCGGACACGCCAAAATCACGTGCCGGGTACGCCAGAACCACCTGGCGGACACTCCGAAACCACCTGTCGCGCATGCCGGAACCACCTCTCAGACATGCCGGAAGCACGTGCCGGACACGCCGGAATCACCTACCGGACAGACCGGAACCACCTGCCGAGCACGCCGGAGCCACCTGTTCGACTCGCTGGAACCACCTGCCGGACAGGCCAATATCAACTGCTGGCGATGCCAGAACCACCTGGGGGACGGTCCGGAATCACCTGCCAGCCATGGCGGAACCACCTCTCAAACGTACCAGAACCACCTGCCGGAGAAGCAGGAAACACGTCCTGGACAGTCTGGAACAAACCTGCCGGCCAAGCCTGAACCACCTGCCAAGCACAACAGAACAACCTGCCAGACACGCCAAAATCACCTGCGTGTTATGCCAGAACCACTTGGAGGACTCTCTGGGATGTCCTGCCGGGCATGCCGGAACCACCTCTCAGACGTGCCAGAACCATGTGGCGGACAGTCCGGAATCACCTGTGGGCATGCGCAACCACCTCTGAGACGTACCAGAACCACATGCCGTGCAGGCTGGAACCACCTACCGGACAGACCGGAATCACCTTTCGGGCATGCCGGAACCACCTGTCAGATGTGCCAGAAACACGTGCCGGAGACGCCGGAAGCACCTGCCAAGCACGTTGAAACCACCTGCTCAACTCGCCTGAACCACCTGCCAGACACGCCAAAATCACCTGCCGGGTATGCCAGAACCACCTGGCGGACACTACGGAATCACCTGCCGCGCATGCCGGAACCACCTCTCAGACGTGCCGGAAGCACGTGCCGGACATGCCGGAAACACCTACCGGACAGACCGGAACCACCTGCCAAGAACGCCGGAGCCACCTGTTCGACTCGCTGGAACCACCTGCCGGACAGGCCAATATCAACTGCTGGCTATGCCAGAACCACCTGGGGGACAGTCCGGGATCACCTGCCAGCCATGGCGGAACCACCTCTCAGACGTACCAGAACCACCTGCCGGAGAAGCTGGAAACACGTCCTGGACTGACTGGAACCACGTGACGGCCATGCCTGAACCACCTGCCGAGCACGGCGGAACCACCTGCCGGACACGCCAAAATCACCTGCGGGCTACGCCAGAACCACATGGACGACTCTCCGAAATGACCTGCCGGGCATGTTGGAACCACCTCTCAGACGTGCCAGAAGCATGTGGCGGACAGTCCGGAATCACCTGTTGGGCATACGCAACCACCTCTGACACGTACCAAAACCACGTGCCGTGCACGCTGGAACCACCTACCCGACAGACCGGAATCCACTTTTGGGCATGCCGGAACCACCAGTCAGATGTGCCAGAAACACGTGCCGGAGACGCCGGAACCACCTGCCGAGCACGTCGCAACCACCTGCTCAACTCGCCTGAACCACCTGCCGGACACGCCAAAATCACCTGCCCGCTACACCAGCACCACTTCGGGGACAAGCCGGAATCACGTGAGGGGCATGCCGGCACAGCCTCTCAGACTGAACCTCGTGCCGGACACCACAGAACCACCTGCCGGACAGACCGGAACCACCTGCCGGACACGCCGGAACCACCGGCTCGACCCGCCGGAACGACCTCTGGACATGCAAAATCACCTGCCGGCTACGCCGGAAACACTTGGCGAACACTCTGGAATCACCTGCCGGGCATGCCGGAACCACCTCTCAGATATGCCAGAACCACGTGCCAATGACCCCGGAAGCACCTGCCGAGCACGCCGGAACCACCAGCTCGACTCGCCAGTACCACCTGCCGGACACGCAGAAATCACCTGACGGCTACGCCACAACCAGTTGGGGAACACTTCGGAATCACCTGACGGACTTGCTGGAACCACCTGCCGGTCATGCCAAAATCACCTGCCAACTACGCCAGTACCACTTGGCGGACACTGTGGAATCACCTGTCGGGCCGGCCGGAACCACATCACAGACGTGTCAGAACCATGTGCATGAGATGCTGGAACCACACCCCGAACAGACGGAAAACACCTGCCAGACCCGTCTGAACAACCTGCCGAGCACGCTGGAGCCACCTGCTCGAATCGCCGGAACCACCTACCTGACATGCCCAAATCACCAGCCGGGTATGCCAGAACCACTTGGCGGACACTCCGGAATCATCTGCCGGACATGCCGGAACCAGCTCTCAGACAAACCAGAACCACGTGCCGGAGACGCCGGAAGCACCTGCCGAGAATGCCGGAGCCACCTGCTCGACTCGCCAGAAACACCTGCCGGACACGCCAAAATCACCTGCCGGGTACGCCAGAACCACCTGGCGGACACTCCGAAATCACCTGTCGCGCATGCCAGAACCACCTCTCAGACGTGCCGGAAGCACGTGCCGGACACGCCGGAATCACCTACCGGACAGACCGGAACCACCTGCCGAGCACGCCGGAGCCACCTGTTCGACTCGCTGGAACCACCTGCCGGACAGGCCAATATCAAATGCTGGCTATGCGAGAACCACCTGGGGGACGTTCCGGAATCACCTGCCAGCCATGGCGGAACCGCCTCTCAGACGTACCAGAACCACCTGCCGGAGAAGCTGGAAACAAGTCCTGGACAGTCTGGAACCACCTGCCGGCCAAGCCTGAACCACCTGCCAAGCACAACGGAACAACCTGCCAGACACGCCAAAATCACCTGCGTGTTATGCCAGAACCACTTGGAGGACTCTCTGGGATGACCTGCCGGGCATGCCGGAACCACCTCTCAGACGTGCCAGAACCATGTGGCAGACAGTCCGGAATCACCTGTTGGGCATGCGCAACCACCTCTGAGACGTAACAGAACCACATGCCGTGCAGGCTGGAACCACCTACCGGACAGACCGGAATCACCTTTCGGGCATGCCGGAACCACCTGTAAGATGTGCCAGAAACACGTGCCGGAGACGCCGGAAGCACCTGCCAGGCACGTTGGAACCACCTGCTCAACTCGCCTGAACCACCTGCCGGACATGCCAAAATCACCTGCCGACTATGCCAGAACCACTTGGCGAACACTCCGGAATCACTTGCCGGGCATGCAGGAACCACCTCTCAGACATGCCACAACCCCGCGCCAATGACCCCGGAAGCACCAGCCGAGCACGCCGGAACCACCTGCTCGACTCGCCAGAACCACCTGCCGATCACGCAAAAATCACCTGCCGGCTACGCCACAACCAGTTGGTGAACACTTTGGAATCACCTGCCAGGCTTGCTGGAACCACCTGCCAGTCATGCCAAAATCACCTGCCAACTACGCCAGAACCGCTTGGCGGACACTGCGGAAAGACCTGTCGGGCCGGCTGGAACCACATCTCAGACGTGCCAGAAACGTGTTCATGAGATGCTGGAACCACACCCCGAACAGACGGATACCACCTGCCAGAACCGCCTGAACCACCTGCTGAGCACGCCAGAACCACCTGCTCGACTCACCGGTACCACCTCCCTGACACGCCAAAATCACCTGCTGGGTATGCCAGAACCACTTGGCGGACACTCCGGAATCATCTGCCGGACATGCCGGAACCAGCTCTCAGACACACCAGAACCAAGTGCCGGAGACGCCGGAAGCACCTGCCGAGCATGCCGGAGCCACCTGCTCGACTCGCCAGAAACACCTGCCGGACACGCCAAAATCACCTGCCAGGTACGCCAGAACCACCTGGCGGACACTACGGAATCACCTGCCGCGCATGCCGGAACCACCTCTCAGACGTGCCGGAAGCACGTGCCGGACACGCCGGAAACACCTACCGGACAGACCGGAACCACCTGCCAAGAACGCCGGAGCCACCTGTTCGACTCGCTGGAACCACCTGCCGGACAGGCCAATATCAACTGCTGGCTATGCCAGAACCACCTGGGGGACAGTCCGGGATCACCTGCCAGCCATGGCGGAACCACCTCTCAGACGTACCAGAACCACCTGCCGGAGAAGGTGGAAACACGTCCTGGACAGACTGGAACCACGTGACGGCCATGCCTGAACCACCTGCCGAGCACGGCGGAACCACCTGCCGGACACGCCAAAATCACCTGCGGGCTACGCCAGAACCACTTGGATGACTCTCCGAAATGACCTGCCGGGCATGTTGGAACCACCTCTCAGACGTGCCAGAAGCACGTGGCGGACAGTGCGGAATCACCTGTTGGGCATACGCAACCACCTCTGACACGTACCAGAACCACGTGCCGTGCACGACGGAACCACCTACAGGACAGACCGTAATCAACATTTGGGCATGCCGGAACCACCTGTCAGATGTGCCAGAAACACGTGCCGGAGACGCCGGAAGCACCTGCCAAGCACGTTGGAACCACCTGCTCAACTCGCCTGAACCACCTGCCGGACATGCCAAAATCACCTGCCGACTATGCCAGAACCACTTGGCGAACACTCCGGAATCACTTGCCGGGCATGCAGGAACCACCTCTCAGACATGCCAGAACCCCGTGCCAATGACCCCGGAAGCACCAGCCGAGCACGCCGGAACCACCTGCTCGACTCGCCAGAACCACCTGCCGATCACGCAAAAATCACATGCCGGCTACGCCACAACCAGTTGGTGAACACTTTGGAATCACCTGCCAGGCTTGCTGGAACCACCTGCCAGTCATGCCAAAATCACCTGCCAACTACGCCAGAACCGCTTGGCGGACACTGCGGAAACACCTGTCGGGCCGGCTGGAACCACATCTCAGACGTGCCAGAAACGTGTTCATGAGATGCTGGAACCACACCCCGAACAGACGGATACCACCTGCCAGAACCGCCTGAACCACCTGCTGAGCACGCCGGAACCACCTGCTCGACTCACCGGTACCACCTCCCTGACACGCCAAAATCACCTGCTGGGTATGCCAGAACCACTTGGCGGACACTCCGGAGTCATCTGCCGGACATGCCGGAACCAGCTCTCAGACACACCAGAACCAAGTGCCGGAGACGCCGGAAGCACCTGCCGAGCATGCCGGAGCCACCTGCTCGACTCGCCAGAAACAGCTGCCGGGCACGCCAAAATCACCTGCCGGGTACGCCAGAACCACCTGGCGGACACTCCGAAACCACCTGCCGCACATGCCGGAACCACCTCTCAGACGTGCCGGAAGCACGTGCCGGACACGCCGGAAACAACTAACGGACAGACCGGAACCACATGCCAAGAACGCCGGAGCCACCTGTTCGACTCGCTGGAACCACCTGCCGGACAGGCCAATATCAACTGCTGGCTATGCCAGAACCACCTGGGGGACAGTCCGGGATCACCTGCCAGCCATGGCGGAACCACCTCTCAGACGTACCAGAACCACCTGCCGGAGAAGCTGGAAACACGTCCTGGACTGACTGGAACCACGTGACGGCCATGCCTGAACCACCTGCCGAGCACGGCGGAACCACCTGCCGGACACGCCAAAATGACCTGCGGGCTACGCCAGAACCACTTGGACGACTCTCCGAAATGACCTGCCGGGCATGTTGGAACCACCTCTCAGACGTGCCAGAAGCACGTGGCGGACAGTCCGGAATCACCTGTTGGGCATACGCAACGACCTCTGACACGTACCAGAACCACGTGCCATGCACGCCGGAACCACCTACCGGACAGACCGGAATCCACTTTTGGGCATGCCGGAACCACCAGTCAGATGTGCCAGAAACACGTGCCAGAGACGCCGGAAGCACCTGCCGAGCACGTCGCAACCACCTGCTCAACTCGCCTGAACCACCTGCTGGACACGCCAAAATCACCTGCCCGCTACACCAGCACCACTTCGGATACAAGCCGGAATCACGTGAGGGGCATGCCGGCACAGCCTCTCAGACTGAACCTCGTGCCGGACACCACAGAACCACCTGCCGGACAGACCGGAACCACCTGCCGGACATGCCTGAACCACCGGCTCGACCCGCCGGAACGACCGCTGGACATGCAAAATCACCTGCCGGCCAAGCCGGAAACACTTGGCGAACACTCCGGAATCACCTGCCGGGCATGCCGGTACCACCTCTCAGATATGGCAGAACCACGTGCCAATGACCCCGGAAGCACCTGCCGAGCACGCCGGAACCACCTGCTCGACTCGCCAGAACCACCTGCCGGACACGCAAAAATCACCTGCCGGCTACGCCACAACCAGTTGGGGAACACTTCGGAATCACCTGCCGGGCTTGCTGGAACCACCTGCCGGTCATGCCAACATCACCTGCCAACTACGCCAGTACCACTTGGCGGACACTGTGGAAACACCTGTCGGGCCGGCCGGAACCACATCTCAGACGTGCCAGAACCATGTGCATGAGGTGCTGGAACCACAGCCCGAACAGACGGAAAACACCTGCCAGACCCGTCTGAACAACCTGCCGAGCACGCCGGAGCCACCTGCTCGACTCGCCGGAACCACCTACCTGACATGCCCAAATCACCAGCCGGGTATGCCAGAACCACTTGGCGGACACTCCGGAATCATCTGCCGGACATGCCGGAACCAGCTCTCAGACACACCAGAACCAAGTGCCGGAGACGCCGGAAGCACCTGCCGAGCATGCCGGAGCCACCTGCTCGACTCGCCAGAAACACCTGCCGGACACGCCAAAATCACCTGCCGGGTACACCAGAACCACCTGGCGGACACTACGGAATCACCTGTCGCGCATGCCGGAACCACCTCTCAGACGTGCCGGAAGCACGTGCCGGACACGCCGGAAACACCTACCGGACAGACCGGAACCACCTGCCAAGAACGCCGGAGCCACCTGTTCGACTCGCTGGAACCACCTGCCGGACAGGCCAATATCAACTGCTGGCTATGCCAGAACCACCTGGGGGACAGTCCGGGATCACCTGCCAGCCATGGCGGAACCACCTCTCAGACGTACCAGAACCACCTGCCGGAGAAGCTGGAAACACGTCCTGGACAGACTGGAACCACGTGACGGCCATGCCTGAACCACCTGCCGAGCACGGCGGAACCACCTGCCGGACACGCCAAAATCACCTGCGGGCTACGCCAGAACCACTTGGATGACTCTCCGAAATGACCTGCCGGGCATGTTGGAACCACCTCTCAGACGTGCCAGAAGCACGTGGCGGACAGTGCGGAATCACCTGTTGGGCATACGCAACCACCTCTGACACGTACCAGAACCACGTGCCGTGCACGACGGAACCACCTACAGGACAGACCGTAATCAACTTTTGGGCATGCCGGAACCAACAGTCAGATGTGCCAGAAACACGTGCCGGAGACGCCGGAAGCGCCTGCCGAGCACGTCGCAACCACCTGCTCAACTCGCCTGAACCACCTGCCGGACACTCCAAAATCAACTGCCCGCTACACCAGCACGACTTCTGGGACATGCCGGAATCACGTGAGGGGCATGCCGGCACAGCCTCTCAGACTGAACCTCGTGCCGGACACCACAGAACCACCTGCCGGACAGACCGGAACCACCTGCCGGACACGCCGGAACCACCGGCTCGGCCCACCGGAACGACCGCTGGACATGCAAAATCACCTGCCGGCTACGCCGGAAACACTTGGCGAACACTCCGGAATCACCTGCCTGGAATGCCGGAACCACCTCTCAGATATGCCAGAACCACGTGCCAATGACCCCGGAAGCACCTGCCGAGCACGCCGGAACCACCTGCTCGACTCGCCAGAACCACCTGCCGGACACGCAAAAATCACCTGCCGGCTACGCCACAACCAGTTGGGGAACACTTCGGAATCACCTGCCGGGCTTGCTGGAACCACCTGCCGGTCATGCCAAAATCACCTGCCAACTACGCCAGTACCACTTGGCGGACACTGTGGAAACACCTGTCGGGCCGGCCGGAAACACATCTCAGACGTGCCAGAACCATGTGCATGAGATGCTGGAACCACACCCCGAACAGACGGAAAACACCTGCCAGACCCGTCTGAACAACGTGCCGAGCACGCCGGAGCCACCTGCTCGACTCGCCGGAACCACCTACCTGACATGCCCAAATCACCAGCCGGATATGCCAGAACCACTTGGCGGACACTCCGGAATCATATGCCGGACATGCCGGAACCAGCTCTCAGACACACCAGAACCACGTGCCGGAGACGCCGGAAGCACCTGCCGAGCATGCCGGAGCCACCTGCTCGACTCGCCAGAAACACCTGGCAGACACGCCAAAATCACCTGCCGGGTACGCCAGAACCACCTGGCGGACACTCCGAAACCGCCTGTCGCGCATGCCGGAACCACCTCGCAGACGTGCCGGAAGCACGTGCCGGACACGCCGGAATCACCTACCGGACAGACCGGAACCACCTGCCGAGCACGCTGGAGCCACCTGATCGACTCGCTGGAACCACCTGCCGGACAGGCCAATATCAACTGCTGGCGATGCCAGAACCACCTGTGGGACGGTCCTGAATCACCTGCCAGCCATGGCGGAACCACCTCTCAGACGTACCAGAACCACCTGCCGGAGAAGCTGGAAACACGTCCTGGACAGTCTGGAACAAACCTGCCGGCCAAGCCTGAACCACCTGCCAAGCACAACGGAACAACCTGCCAGACACGCCAAAATCACCTGCGTGTTATGCCAGAACCACTTGGAGGACTCTCTGGGATGTCCTGCCGGGCATGCCGGAACCACCTCTCAGACGTGCCAGAACCATGTGCCGGACAGTCCGGAATCACCTGTGGGCATGCGCAACCACCTCTGAGACGTACCAGAACCACATGCCGTGCAGGCTGGAACCACCTACCGGACAGACCGGAATCACCTTTCGGGCATGCCGGAACCACCTGTCAGATGTGCCAGAAACACGTGCCGGAGACGCCGGAAGCACCTGCCAAGCACGTTGGAACCACCTGTTCAACTCGCCTGAACCACCTGCCAGACACGCCAAAATCACCTGCCGGGTATGCCAGAACCACCTGGCGGACACTACGGAATCACCTGACGCTCATGCCGGAACCACCTCTCAGACGTGCCGGAAGCACGTGCCGGACACGCCGGAAACACCTACCGGACAGACCGGAACCACCTGCCAAGAACGCCGGAGCCACCTGTTCGACTCGCTGGAACCACCTGCCGGACAGGCCAATATCAACTGCTGGCTATGCCAGAACCACCTGGGGGACAGTCCGGGATCACCTGCCAGCCATGGCGGAACCACCTCTCAGACGTACCAGAACCACCTGCCGGAGAAGCTGGAAACACGTCCTGGACAGACTGGAACCACGTGACGGCCATGCCTGAACCACCTGCCGAGCACGGCGGAACCACCTGCCGGACACGCCAAAATCACCTGCGGGCTACGCCAGAACCACTTGGACGACTCTCCGAAATGACCTGCCGGGCATGTTGGAACCACCTCTCAGACGTGCCAGAAGCACGTGGCGGACAGTCCGGAATCACCTGTTGGGCATACGCAACCACCTCTGAGACGTACCAGAACCACGTGCCGTGCACGCCGGAACCACCTACCGGACAGACCGGAATCCACTTTTGGGCATGCCGGAACCACCAGTCAGATGTGCCAGAAACACGTGCCGGAGACGCCGGAACCACCTGCCGAGCACGTCGCAACCACCTGCTCAACTCGCCTGAACCACCTGCCGGACACGCCAAAATCACCTGCCCGCTACACCAGCACCACTTCGGGGACAAGCCGGAATCACGTGAGGGGCATGCCGGCACAGCCTCTCAGACTGAACCTCGTCCCGGACACCACAGAACCACCTGTCGGACAGTCCGGAACCACCTGCCGGACACGCCGGAACCACCGGCTCGACCCGCCGGAACGACCGCTGGACATGCAAAATCACCTGCCGGCTACGCCGGAAACACTTGGCGAACACTCCGGAATCACCTGCCGGGCATGCCGGAACCATCTCTCAGATATGCCAGAACCACGTGCCAATGACCCCGGAAGCACCTGCCGAGCACGCCGGAACCACCTGCTCGACTCGCCAGAACCACCTGCCGGACACGCAAAAATCACCTGCCGGCTACGCCACAACCAGTTGGGGAACACTTCGGAATCACCTGCCGGGCTTGCTGGAACCACCTGCCGGTGATGCCAAAATCACCTGCCAACTACGCCAGTACCACTTGGCGGACACTGTGGAAACACCTGTCGGGCCGGCCGGAACCACATCTCAGACGTGCCAGAACCATGTGCATGAGATGCTGGAACCACACCCCGAACAGACGGAAAACACCTGCCAGACCCGTCTGAACAACCTGCCGAGCACGCCGGAGCCACCTGCTCGACTCGCCGGAACCACCTACCTGACATGCCCAAATCACCAGCCGGGTATGCCAGAACCACTTGGCGGACACTCCGGAATCATCTGCCGGACATGCCGGAACCAGCTCTCAGACACACCAGAACCACGTGCCGGAGACGCCGGAAGCACCTGCCGAGCATGCCGGAGCCACCTGCTCGACTCGCCAGAAACACCTGGCAGACACGCAAAAATCACCTGCCGGGTACGCCAGAACCACCTGGCGGACACTCCGAAACCGCCTGTCGCGCATGCCGGAACCACCTCGCAGACGTGCCGGAAGCACGTGCCGGACACGCCAGAATCACCTACCGGACAGACCGGAACCACCTGCCGAGCACGCTGGAGCCACCTGATCGACTTGCTGGAACCACCTGCCGGACAGGCCAATATCAACTGCTGGCGATGCCAGAACCACCTCGGGGACGGTCCGGAATCGCCTGCCAGCCATGGCGGAACCACCTCTCAGACGTACCAGAACCACCTGCCGGAGAAGCTGGAAACACGTCCTGGACAGTCTGGAACCACCTGCCGGCCAAGCCTGAAGCACCTGCAAAGCACAACGGAACAACCTGCCAGACACGCCAAAATCACCTGCGTGTTATGCCAGAACCACTTGGAGGACTCTCTGGGATGACCTGCCGGGCATGCCGGAACCACCTCTCAGACGTGCCAGAACCATGTGGCGGACAGTCCGGAATCACCTGTGGGCATGCGCAACCACCTCTGAGACGTATCAGAACCACATGCCGTGCAGGCTGGAACCACCTACCGGACAGACCGGAATCACCTTTCGGGCATGCCGGAACCACCTGTCAGATGTGCCAGAAACACGTGCCGGAGACGCCGGAAGCACCTGCCAAGCACGTTGGAACCACCTGCTCAACTCGCCTGAACCACCTGCCGGACATGCCAAAATCACCTGCCGACTATGCCAGAACCACTTGGCGGACACTCCGGAATCACTTGCCGGGCATGCAGGAACCACCTCTCAGACATGCCACAACCCCGTGCCAATGACCCCGGAAGCACCAGCCGTGCACGCCGGAACAACCTGTTCGACTCGCCAGAACCACCTGCCGATCACGCAAAAATCACCTGCCGGCTACGCCACAACCAGTTGGTGAACACTTTGGAATCAGCTGCCAGGCTTGCTGGAACCACATGCCAGTCATGCCAAAATCACCTGCCAACTACGCCAGAACCGCTTGGCGGACACTGCGGAAACACCTGTCGGGCCGGCTGGAACCACATCTCAGACGTGCCAGAAACGTGTTCATGAGATGCTGGAACCACACCCCGAACAGACGGATACGACCTGCCAGAACCGCCTGAACCACCTGCCGAGCACGCCGAGCCACCTGCTCGACTCGCCGGAACCACCTACCTGACATGCCCAAATCACCAGCCGGGTATGCCAGAACCACTTGGCGGACACTCCGGAATCATCTGCCGGACATGCCGGAACCAGCTCTCAGACACACCAGAACCACGTGCCGGAGACGCCGGAAGCACCTGCCGAGCATGACGGAGCCACCTGCTCGACTCGCCAGAAACACCTGCCGGACACGCCAAAATCACCTGCCGGGTATGCCAGAACCACCTGGCGGACACTACGGAATCACCTGCCGCGCATGCCGGAACCACCTCTCAGACGTGCCGGAAGCACGTGCCGGACACGCCGGAAACACCTACCGGACAGACCGGAACCACCTGCCAAGAACGCCGGAGCCACCTGTTCGACTCGCTGGAACCACCTGCCGGACAGGCCAATATCAACTGCTGGCTATGCCACAACCACCTGGGGGACAGTCCGGGATCACCTGCCAGCCATGGCGGAACCACCTCTCAGACGTACCAGAACCACCTGCCGGAGAAGCTGGAAACACGTCCTGGACAGACTGCAACCACGTGACGACCATGCCTGAACCACCTGCCGAGCACGGCGGAACCACCTGCCGGACACGCCAAAATCACCTGCGGGCTACGCCAGAACCACTTGGACGACTCTCCGAAATGACCTGCCGGGCATGTTGGAACCACCTCTCAGACGTGCCAGAAGCACGTGGCGGACAGTCCGGAATCACCTGTTGGGCATACGCAACCACCTCTGACACGTACCAGAACCACCTGCCGGAGAAGCTGGAAACACGTCCTGAACAATCTGGAACCACCTGCCGGCCAAGCCTGAACCACCTGCGAAGCACAACGGAACAATCTGCCAGACACGCCAAAATCACCTGCATGTTATGCCAGAACCACTTTGAGGACTCTCTGGGATGACCTGCCGGGCATGCCGGAACCACCTCTCAGACGTGCCAGAACCATGTGGCGGACAGTCCGGAATCACCTGTAGGGCATACGCAGCCACCTCTGAGACGTACCAGAACCACATGCCGTACACGCCGGAACCACCTACCGGACAGACCGGAATCAACTTTTGGGCATGCCGGAACCACCAGTCACATGTGCCAGAAACACGTGCCGGAGACGCCGGAAGCACCTGCCGAGCACGTCGCAACCACCTGCTCAACTCGCCTGAACCACCTGCCGGACACGCCAAAATCACCTGCCCGCTACACCAGCACCACTTCGGGGACAAGCCGGAATCACGTGAGGGGCATGCCGGCACAGCCTCTCAGACTGAACCTCGTGCCGGACACCACAGAACCACCTGCCTGACAGACGGGAACCACTTGCCGGACACGCCGGAACCACCGGCTTGACCCGCCGGAACGACCGCTGGACATGCAAAATCACCTGCCGGCTACACCGGAAACACTTGGCGAACACTCCGGAATCACTTGCCGGGCATGCAGGAACCACCTCTCAGACATGCCAGAACCCCGTGCCAATGACCCCGGAAGCACCAGCCGAGCACGCCGGAACCACCTGCTCGACTCGCCAGAACCACCTGCCGATCACGCAAAAATCACCTGCCGGCTACGCCACAACCAGTTGCTGAACACTTTGGAATCACCTGCCAGGCTTGCTGGAACCACCTGCCGGTCATGCCAAAATCACCTGCCAAATACGCCAGAACCGCTTGGCGGACACTGCGGAAACACCTGTCGGGCCGGCTGGAACCACATCTCAGACGTGCCAGAAACGTGTTCATGAGATGCTGGAACCAAACCCCGAACAGACGGATACCACCTGCCAGAACCGCCTGAACCACCTGCTGAGCACGCTGGAACCACCTGCTCGACTCACCGGTACCACCTCCCCGACACGCCAAAATCACCTGCTGGGTGTTTCAGAACCACTTGGCGGACACTCCGGAATCATCTGCCGGACATGCCGGAACCAGCTCTCAGACACACCAGAACCAAGTGCCGGAGACGCCGGAAGCACCTGCCGAGCATGCCGGAGACACCTGCTCGACTCGCAAGAAACACCTGCCTGACACGCCAAAATCACCTGCCGGGTATGCCAGAACCACCTGGCGGACACTACGGAATCACCTGCCGCGCATGCCGGAACCACCTCTCAGACATTCCAGAAGCACGTGCCGGACACGCCGGAAACACCAGCCGGACAGACCGGAACCACCTGCCAAGGACGCCGGAGCCACCTGTTCGACTCGCTGGAACCACCTGCCGGACAGGCCAATATCAACTGCTGGCTATGCCAGAACCACCTGGGGGACAGTCCGGGATCACCTGTTGGGCATACGCAACGACCTCTGACACGTACCAGAACCACGTGCCGTGCACGCCAGAACCACCTACCGGACAGACCGGAATCCACTTTTGGGCATGCCGGAACCACCAGTCAGATGTGCCAGAAACACGTGCCGGAGACGCCGGAAGCACCTGCCGAGCACGTCGCAACCACCTGCTCAACTCGCCTGAACCACCTGCCGGACACGCCAAAATCACCTGCCCGCTACACCAGCACCACTTCGGGGACAAGCCGGAATCACGTGAGGGGCATGCCGGCACAGCCTCTCAGACTGAACCTCGTGCAGGACACCACAGAACCACCTGCTGGACACGCCGGAACCACCGGCTCGACCCGCCGGAACGACCGCTGGACATGCAAAAC
>NW_027226654.1:0-18165 GCF_037783145.1 Equus przewalskii | reverse complement strand
CACCAGATGCACTCCCCGAACCACCTGCTGGACACGCCAGAATCACCTGCCGGCTACGCCAGAACCACTCGGCAGACACTCCGGAATCACCTGCCGGGCTGGCTGGAAGCACCTGCCGGTCACGCCAACATCGCCTTTCCGCTACGCCAGAACCACTTGGCGGACACTCCGGAAACACCTCTCCGTCCAGCCGGAACCGCCTCTCAGACGTGCCAGAACCATGTGCCTGAGATGCCAGAAACACTCCCCGAACAGACCGAAACCACCTGCAAGACCCGCCTTAACCCCCTGGCGAGCACGCCTGATCCACCTGCTCAACTAGCCGGAACCACCTTCCTGACACGCCAAAATCACCTGCCGGCTACGCCACAACCATCTGGTGAACTCTTCGGAATCACCTGCCGGGCTGGCTCCAGAACCACTCGGCAGACACTCCAGAACCACCTGCCGGGCATGGCGGAAGCACCTCTCAGACATGACGGAACCACATGCCAATGACACCGGAAGCACCTGCCGAGAACGCCAGAACCACCTGCTCGACTCGCCAAAACCACCTGCTGGACACGCCAAAATCACCTGCAGGCTATGCCACAACCATTTGGTGAACTCTTCGGAATCACCTGCCGGGCTGGCTGGAACCACCTGCCGGTCACGCCAACATCACCTGCCAGCTATGCCAGAACCACTTGGCGGACACCATGGAAACACCTGTCGGGCCGGCCGGAACCACCTCTCAGACGTGCCAGAACCATGTGCCTGAGATGCCGGAACCACTTCCCTAACAGACCGAAACCACCTGCCAGACCCGCCTGAACCCCCTGGCGAGCACGCCTGATCCACCTGCTCAGCTAGCCGGAACCACCTTCCTGACACGCCAAAATCACCTGCCAGGTATACCACAACCACTTGGTGGACACTCCGGAATCATCTGCCGGACATGCCAGAACCAGCTCTCTGAGACACCAGAACCACGTGCCAGAGACCCCGGAAGCACCAGCTGAGCATGCCTGAGCCACCTGCTCGACTCGCAAGAAACACCTGTCGGACATGCCAAAATCACCTGCCGGGAACGCCAGAAACACTTGGCGGACGCTCCGGAATCAGTTGTCGGGCGTGCCGGAACCACCTCTCAGACTTGCCAGAACCATGTTCTGGACACGCCGGTACCACCTGCCGAGTAAGCCGGAACCAGCTGATCAACTCCCCAGAACCACCTAGTGGACACGCCAAAATCAACCTCTGGGTACGCCAGAACCACGTGGCGGACTCTCCGGAATCACCTGTCGGGCGTGCCGGAACCATCTCACAGACGTGCCAGAACCATGTTCCGGACACGCTGGTACCACCTGCCGAGCTCGCCGGAACCACCTGCTGGACACGCCAAAATCACCTGCCAGCTACGCCAGAACCACACGGCAGACACTCCAGAATCACCTGCCGGGTTGGCTGGAACCACCTGCCGGTCACGCCAACATCACCTTTCAGCTACGCCAGAACCACTTGGCGGACACTCCGGAAAGACCTCTCCGGCCGGCCGGAACCACCTCTCAGAGGTGCCAGAACCACTCGGCAGACACTCCGGTATCACCTGCCGGGCATGCCGGAACCACCTCTCAGAGGTGCCAGAACCACATGCCGGCCACTCCGGAATCACCTGCCGGACATGCCGGAACGACCGGCTCGACTCGCCGGAACCACCGCTGGACATGCAAAATGACCTGCCGGCTACGCCTGAACCACTTGGGGAAAACTCAGGAATCACCTGTCGGGCATGCAGGAACCGCCTCTCAGACTTGCCAGAACCATGTTCCGGACACGCCGGTACCACCTGCCGAGTATGCCGGAACCACCTGATCCACTCCCCAGAACCACCTGCTGGACACGCCATAATCACCTGCCGACTACGCCAGAACCACTCGGCAGACACTCCGGAACCACCGGCCGGGCATGCCGCAACCACCTCTCAGAGGTGCCAGAACCACATGCCGGACAATCCGGAATCAGCTGCCGGGCATGCCGGAACCATCTCTCAGACTTGCCAGAACCGTCTTCCGCCCATGTCGGAACCACCTGCCGAGCTCGCCGGAACCACCTGCTGGACACGCCAATATCACCTGCCGGATACGCCAGAAACACTCGGCAGACACTCGGGAATCACATGCCAGGTATTCCGGAACCGCCTCTCAGAGGTGCCAGAACCACATGCCGGGCACTCCGGAATCACCTGCCGGGAAGCCGGAACCACCTCTCAGAGGTGCCAGAACCACATGCCAGACACTCCGGAATCACCTGCCGGGCATGCTGGAACCACCTGCTGGACATGCCGGAACACCGGCTCGACTCGCCGGAACCATTGCCGGACATGCAAAATCACCTGCCGGCTACGCCAGAACCACTTGGTGAACACTCCGGAATCACATGCAGGGGATGGCGGAACCACCTCTCTGACATGCCGGAACCACATGCCAATGACACCGTAAGCACCTGCCGAGCACGCCAGAACCACCTGCTTGACTCGCCAAAACCACCTGCTGGACATGCCAAAATCACCTGCCGGCTACGCCACAACCATTTGGTGAACTCTTCGGAATCACCTGCCGGGCTGGCTGGAACCACCTGCCGGTCACGCCAACATCACGTGCCAGCTATGCCAGAACCACTTGGCGGACACCATGGAAACACCTGTCGGGCCGGCCGGAACCACCTATCAGACGTGCCAGAACCATGTGCCTGAGATGCCGGAACCACTTCCCTAACAGACCGAAACCACCTGCCAGACCCGCCTGAACCCCCTGGCGAGCACGCCTGATCCACCTGCTCAGCTAGCCGGAACCACCTTCCTGACACGCCAAAATCACCTGCCAGGTATACCACAACCACTTGGTGGACACTCCGGAATCATCTGCCGGACATGCCAGAACCAGCTCTCTGAGACACCAGAACCACGTGCCAGAGACCCCGGAAGCACCAGCTGAGCATGCCTGAGCCACCTGCTCGACTCGCAAGAAACACCTGTCGGACATGCCAAAATCACCTGCCGGGAACGCCAGAAACACTTGGCGGACGCTCCGGAATCAGTTGTCGGGCGTGCCGGAACCACCTCTCAGACTTGCCAGAACCATGTTCTGGACACGCCGGTACCACCTGCCGAGTAAGCCGGAACCAGCTGATCAACTCCCCAGAACCACCTAGTGGACACGCCAAAATCAACCTCTGGGTACGCCAGAACCACGTGGCGGACTCTCCGGAATCACCTGTCGGGCGTGCCGGAACCATCTCACAGACGTGCCAGAACCATGTTCCGGACACGCTGGTACCACCTGCCGAGCTCGCCGGAACCACCTGCTGGACACGCCAAAATCACCTGCCAGCTACGCCAGAACCACACGGCAGACACTCCAGAATCACCTGCCGGGTTGGCTGGAACCACCTGCCGGTCACGCCAACATCACCTTTCAGCTACGCCAGAACCACTTGGCGGACACTCCGGAAAGACCTCTCCGGCCGGCCGGAACCACCTCTCAGAGGTGCCAGAACCACTCGGCAGACACTCCGGTATCACCTGCCGGGCATGCCGGAACCACCTCTCAGAGGTGCCAGAACCACATGCCGGCCACTCCGGAATCACCTGCCGGACATGCCGGAACGACCGGCTCGACTCGCCGGAACCACCGCTGGACATGCAAAATGACCTGCCGGCTACGCCTGAACCACTTGGGGAAAACTCAGGAATCACCTGTCGGGCATGCAGGAACCGCCTCTCAGACTTGCCAGAACCATGTTCCGGACACGCCGGTACCACCTGCCGAGTATGCCGGAACCACCTGATCCACTCCCCAGAACCACCTGCTGGACACGCCATAATCACCTGCCGACTACGCCAGAACCACTCGGCAGACACTCCGGAACCACCGGCCGGGCATGCCGCAACCACCTCTCAGAGGTGCCAGAACCACATGCCGGACAATCCGGAATCAGCTGCCGGGCATGCCGGAACCATCTCTCAGACTTGCCAGAACCGTCTTCCGCCCATGTCGGAACCACCTGCCGAGCTCGCCGGAACCACCTGCTGGACACGCCAATATCACCTGCCGGATACGCCAGAAACACTCGGCAGACACTCGGGAATCACATGCCAGGTATTCCGGAACCGCCTCTCAGAGGTGCCAGAACCACATGCCGGGCACTCCGGAATCACCTGCCGGGAAGCCGGAACCACCTCTCAGAGGTGCCAGAACCACATGCCAGACACTCCGGAATCACCTGCCGGGCATGCTGGAACCACCTGCTGGACATGCCGGAACACCGGCTCGACTCGCCGGAACCATTGCCGGACATGCAAAATCACCTGCCGGCTACGCCAGAACCACTTGGTGAACACTCCGGAATCACATGCAGGGGATGGCGGAACCACCTCTCTGACATGCCGGAACCACATGCCAATGACACCGTAAGCACCTGCCGAGCACGCCAGAACCACCTGCTTGACTCGCCAAAACCACCTGCTGGACATGCCAAAATCACCTGCCGGCTACGCCACAACCATTTGGTGAACTCTTCGGAATCACCTGCCGGGCTGGCTGGAACCACCTGCCGGTCACGCCAACATCACGTGCCAGCTATGCCAGAACCACTTGGCGGACACCATGGAAACACCTGTCGGGCCGGCCGGAACCACCTATCAGACGTGCCAGAACCATGTGTCTGAGATGCCGGAACCACACCCCGAACAGACCGAAACCACCTGCCAGACCCTCCTGAACCACCTGCCGAGCACCCCGGAACCACCTACTCGACTCGCTGGAACCACCCACCTGACACGCTAAAATCACCTGCCGGGTATGCCACAACCACTTGGTGGACACTCCGGAATCATCTGCCGGACATGCCAGAACCAGCTGTCAGACACACCAGAACCACGTGCCAGACACGCCGGAAGCACCTGCTGATCATTCCTGAGCCACATGCTCGACTTGCAAGAAACACCTGCCAGACACGCCAAAATCACCTGCCCGGTACGCCACAACCACGTGGCGGACACTCCGAAATCACCTGTCGGGCATGCCGGAACCAACTCTCAGACGTGCCAGAACCTCGTGCCGGACACGCCAGAACCACATGCCGGAAAGACCGGAACCACCTGCTGGACACGCCGGAACCACCGGCTCGACTCGCCGGAACCACCACCGGACATGCAAAATGACCTGCCGGCTACGCCAGAACCACTTGGCGAACACTCCGGAATCACCTGTCGGGCATGCCGGAACCACCTCTCAGACTTGCCAGAACCATGTTC
Source organism: Equus przewalskii (assembly GCF_037783145.1). Classification (NCBI taxonomy): domain Eukaryota; kingdom Metazoa; phylum Chordata; class Mammalia; order Perissodactyla; family Equidae; genus Equus; species Equus przewalskii. The sequence goes on along the minus strand of NW_027226654.1, from coordinate 12,869 downwards.
CGGACTCGCCGGTACCTCCTGCCGAGTATGCCGGAACCACCTGATCCACTCCCCAGAACCACCTGCTGGACACGCCAGAATCACCTGCCGACTACGCCAGAACCACTCGGCAGACACTCCGGAACCCCTGCTGGGCAGGCCGGAACCACCTCTCAGAGGTGCCCGCCCCATGCCGGACACTCCGGAATCACCTGCCGGGCATGCCGGAACCATCTCTCAGACGTGCCAGAACCATGTTCCGGACACGCCGGTACCACCTGCCGAGCTCGCCGGAACCACATGCTGGACACGTCAAAATCACCTGCCGGCTACGCCAGAACCACTCGGCAGACACTCCGGAATCACCTGCCGGGCGTGCCGGAACCACCTCTCAGACTTTCTAGAACCATGTTCTGGACACGCCGGTACCACGTGCCGAGTATGCCGGAACCAGCTGATCCACTCCCCAGAACCACCTAGTGGACACGCCAAAATAAACTGCCAGCTACGCCGGAACCACCGGCTCGACTCGCCGGAACCACCGCCGGACATGCAAAATGACCTGCCGTCTACGACAGAACCACTTGGCGAACACTCCGGAATCACCTGCCGGGCATAGCGGAACCACCTCTCAGACATGCCGGAACCACATGCCAATTACACCGGAAGCACCTGCCGAGCACGCCAGAACCACCTGCTCGACTCGCCAAAACCACCTGCTGGACACGCCAAAATCAACTTACGGCTACGCCACAACCATTTGGTGAACTCTTCGGAGTCACCTGCCGGGCTGGCTGGAACCACATGCAGGTCACGCCAACATCACGTGCCAGCTATGCCAGAACCACTTGGCGGACACCATGGAAACACTTGTTGGGCCGTCCGGAACCACCTATCAGACGTGCCAGAACCATGTGCCTGAGATGCCGTAACCACACCCCGAACAGACCGAAAACACCTGCCAGACCAGCCTGAAACAGCTGCCGAGCACCCCGGAACCACCTAGTCGACTCGCTGGAACCACCTACCTGACACGCTAAAATCACCTGCCGGGTATGCCACAACCACTTGGTGGACACTCCGGAATCATCTGCCGGACATGCCAGAACCAGCTCTCAGACACACCAGAACGACGTGCTTGACACGCCGGAAGCACCTGCTGATCATGCCTGAGCCACATGCTCGACTTGCAAGAAACACCTGCCAGACACGCCAAAATCACCTGCCCGGTACGCCACAACCACATGCCGGACACTCCGGAAGCACCTGCCGGGCATGCCGGAACCACCTGCTGGACATGCCGGAATCACCTGCCGGACATGCCGGAACCACCGGCTCGACTCGCCGGAACCACCGCCAGAAATGCAAAATGACCTGCCGGCTACGCCAGAACCAGTTGGCGAACACTCCGGAATCACCAGTCGGGCATGCCGGAACCACCTCTCAGACTTGCCAGAACCATGTTCTGGACACGCCGGTACCACCTGCCGAGTATGCCGGAACCAGCTGATCCACTCTCCAGAACCACCTGCTGGACACGCCAGAATCACCTGCCGACTACGCCAGAACCACTCGGCAGACACTCCGGAACCACCTGCCTGGCATGCCGGAACCACCTCACAGAGGTTCCAGAACCACATGCCGGACACTCCGGAATCACCTGCCGGGCATGCCGGAACCACCTGCTGGAAATGCCGAAACCACCGGCTCGACTCGCCGGAACCATTGCCGGACATGCAAAATCACCTGCCGGCTACGCCAGAACCACTTGGCGAACACTCCGGAATCACCTGCCGGGCATGGCGGAACCACCTCTCAGACATGCCGGAACCACATGCCAATGACACCGGAAGCACCTGCCGAGCACGCCAGAACCACCTGCTCGACTCGCCAAAACCACCTGCTGGACACGCCAAAATCACCTGCCGGCTACGCCAGAACCGCTCGGCAGACACTCCGGAATCACCTGTCGGGCTGGCTGGAACCACCTGCCGGTCACGCCAACATCACCTTTCAGCTACTCTACAACCGCTTGGCGGACACTCCAGAAACACCTGTCGGGCCGGCCGGAACCACCTCTCAGACGTGCCAGAACCATGTGCCTGAGATGCCGGAACCACTAACCGAACTGACCGAAACCACCTGCCAGACCCGCCTGAACCCCCTGGCGAGCACGCCTGATCCACCTGCTCAACTAGCCGGAACCACCTTCCTGACACGCCAAAATCACCTGCCAGGTATAGCAGAACCACTTGGTGGACACTTCGGAATCATCTGCCGGACATGCCAGAACCAGCTCTCAGACACACCAGAACCACGTGCCAGAGACGCCGGAAGCACCAGCTGAGCATGCCTGAGCCACCTGCTCGACTCGCAAGAAACACCTGTCGGACATTCCAAAATCACCTGCCGGGTACGCCAGAAGCACTTGGCGGACGCTCCGGAATCACCTGTCGGGCGTGCCGGAACCACCTCTCAGACTTGCCAGAACCATGTTCTGGACACGCGGGTACCACCTGCCGAGTATGCCGGAACCAGCTGATCCACTCCCCAGAACCACCTAGTGGACACGCCAAAATCAACTGCCGGCTACGCCGGAACCACTCGGCAGACACTCCGGAATCACATGCCAGGCATTCAGGAACCACCTCTCAGAGGTGCCAGAACCACATGCTGGACACTCCGGAATCACCTGCGGGGCATGCCGGAACCACCTGCCGGACATGGCGGAACCACCGGCTCGACTCGCCGGACCCATTGCCGGCAATGCAAAATCACCTGCCGGCTACGCCAGAACCACTTGGCGAACACTCCGGAATCACCTGCCGGGCATGGCGGAGCCACCTCTCAGACATGCCGGAACTACATGCCAATGACACTGGAAGCACCTGCCGAGCACTCCAGAACCACCTGCAAGACTCACCAAAACCACCTGCTGGACACGCCAAAATCACCTGCCGGCTACGCCACAACCATTTGGTGAACTCTTCGGAAACACCTGCCGGGCTGGCTGGAACCACCTTCCGGTCACGCCAACATCACCTGCCAGCTATGCCAGAACCACTTGGCGGACACCGTGGAAACACCTGTCGGGCCTGCCGGAACCACCTATCAGACGTGACAGAACCATGTGCCTGAGATGCCGGAACCACACCCCGAACATACCGAAACCACCTGCCAGACCCGCCTGAACCACCTGCCGAGCACGCCGGAACCAACTACTCGACTCGCTAGAACCACCTACCTGACACGCTAAAATCACCTGCCGGGTATGCCACAACCACTTGGTGGACACTCCAGAATCATCTGCCGGACATGCCAGAACCAGCTCTCAGACACACCAGAACCACGTGCCAGACACGCCGGAAGCACCTGCTGATCATGCCTGAGCCAAATGCTCGACTTGCAAGAAACACCTGCCAGACACGCCAAAATCACCTGCCGGGTACGCCAGAACCACATGGCGGACACTCCGGAATCACCTGTCGGGCATGCCGGAACCAACTCTCAGGCGTGCCAGAACCTCGTGCCGGACACGCCACAACCACCTGCCGGACAGACCGGAAACACCTGCTGGACACACCAGAACAACTCGGCAGACACTCCGGAATCACATGCCAGGCATCCCGGAACCACCTCTCAGAGGTGCCAGAACCAAATGCCGGACACTCCGGTATCACCTGCTGGGCATGCCAGAGCAACCTCTCAGAGGTGCCAGAACCACATGCCGGACACTCCGGTATCACCTGTCGGGCATGCCGGAACCAACTCTCAGACGTGCCAGAACCTCGTGCCGGTCACGCCAGAACCACCTGCCGGACAGACCGGAACCACCTGCTAGACACGTCGGAACCACCGGCTCGACTCGCCGGAACCACCGCCGGACATGCAAAATCACCTGCCGGCTACGCCAGAACCACTTGGGGAACACTCCGGAATCACCTGTCGGGCATGCCGGAACCACCTATCAGAGGTGCCGGAACCACATGCCGGATACTCCGGAATCACCTGCCGGGCATGCGGGAACCATCTCTCAGACGTGCCAGAACCATGTTCCGGACACGCCGGTACGACCTGCCGAGCTCGCAGGAACCACCTGCTGGACATGCCAAAATCACATGCCGGCTACTCCAGAATCACTCGGCAGACAATCCAGAATCACCTGCCGGGCTGGCTGGAACCACCTGCTGGTCACGCAAACGTCACCTTTCAGCTATGCCAGAACCACTTGGCGGACACTCCGGAAACACCTGTCGGGCAGGCCAGAACCACCTCTCAGACGTGCCAGAACCATTTGCCTGAGATGCCGGAACCACTCCCAGAACAGACCGAAACCACCTGCCAGACCCGCCTGAACCCCCTGGCGAGCACGCCTGATCCACCTGCTAAACTACCCGGAACCACCTTCCTGACACGCCAAAATCACCTGCCAGGTATACCAGAACCACTTGGTGGACACTCCGGAATCATCTGCCGGACATGCCAGAACCAGCTCTCAGACACACCAGAACCACGTGCCAGAGACGCCGGAAGCACCAGCTGAGCATGCCTGAGCCACCTGCTCGACTCGCAAGATACACCTTTCGGACATGCAAAATCACCTGCCGGGTACGCCAGAACCACTTGGCGAACACTCCGGTATCACCGGCCGGGCATGCAGGAACCACCTCTCAGAAGTGCCAGAACCACATGCCGGACACTCCGGAATCACCTGCGGGGCATGCCCGAACGACCTGCCGGACATGCCGGAACCACCGGCTCGACTCGCCGGAACCATTGCCGGACATGCAAAATCACCTGCCGGCTATGCCAGAACCACTTGGGGAACACTCCGTAATCACCTGCCGGGTAGGGTGGAACCACCTCTCAGACATGCCGGAAACACATGCCAATGACACCAGAAGCACCTGCCGAGCACGCCAGAACCACCTGCTCGACTCGCCAAAACCACCTGCTGGACACGCCAAAATCACCTTCCGGCTACGCCACAACCATTTGGTGAGCACTTCGGAATCACCTGCCGGGCTGGCTGGAACCCCCTGCCGGTCACGCCAACATCACCTGCCAGCTATGCCAGAGCCACTTGGCGGACACCATGGAAACACCTGTCGGGCCGGCCGGAACCACCTATCAGACGTGCCAGAACCATCTGCCTGAGATGCCGGAACCACACCCCGAACAGACCGAAACCACCTGCCAGACCCGCCTTAACCACCTGCCGAGCACGCCGGAACCACCTACTCGACTCGCTGGAACCACCTACCTGACACGCTAAAATCACCTGCCGGGTATGCCACAACCACTTGGTGGACACTCCGGAATCATCTGCCGGACATGCCAGAACCAGCTCTCAGACACACCAGAACCACGTGCCGGACCCGCCAGAAGCACCTGCTGAGAATGCCTGAGCCAAATGCTCGACTTGAAAGAAGCACCTGCCAGACACGCCAAAATCACCTGCCGGGTATGCCAGAACCATGTGGCTGACACTCCGGAATCACCTGTCGGGCATGCCGGAACCAACTCTCAGACTTGCGAGAACCATGTTCCAGACACGCTGGTACCACCTGCCGAGTATGCCGGAACCACCTGATCCACTCCCCAGAACCACCTGCTGGATACGCCCGAGTCACCTGCCGGCTACTCCAGAACCACTCGGCAGACACTCCGTAACCAACTGCCGGGCATGCCGGAACCACCTCTCAGAGGTGCCAGAACCACATGCCGGACACTCCGGAATCGCCTGCCAGGCATGCCGGAACAACCTGCTGGACATGCCGGAACCCCCGGCTCGACTCGCCGGAACCATTGCCGGACATGCAAAATCACCTGCCGGCTACGCCAGAACCACTTGGCGAACACTCCGGAATCACCTGTCGGGCATGCCAGAACCGCCTCTCAGACTTGCCAGAACCATGTTCCGGACACGCCGGTACCACCTGCCGTGCTCGCCGGAACCACCTGCTCGACTTGCCAAAACCACCTGCTGGACACGCCAAAATCACCTTCCGGCTACGCCACCACCATTTGGAGAACACTTCGGAATCACCTGCCGGGCTGGCTGGAACCACCTGCCGGTCACGCCAACATCACCTTTCAGCTACGCCAGAACCAGTTGGCGGACACTCCGGAAACACCTGTCGGGCCGGCCGCAACCACCTCTCAGACGTGCCAGAACCATGTGCCTGAGATGCCGGAACCACTCCCCGAACAGACCGAAACCACCTGCCAGACCCGCCTGAACACCCTGGCGAGCACGCCTGATCCACCTGCTCAACTAGCCGGAACCATCTTCCTGAAACGCCAAAATCACCTGCCAGGTATACCAGAACCACTTGGTGGACACACCGGAATCATCTGCCGGACATGCCAGAACCAGCTCTCAGACACACCAGAACCACGTGCCAGAGACGCCGGAAGCACCAGCTGAGCATGCCTGAGCCACCTGCTCGACTCGCAAGATACACCTGTCGGACATGCCAAAATCACCTGCCGGGTACGCCAGAAACACTTGGCGGACGCTCCGGAATCACCTGTCGGGCGTGCCAGAACCACCTCTCAGACTTGCCAGAACCATGTTCTGGACACGCCAGTACCACCTGCCGAGTATGCCGGAACCAGCTGATCCACTCCCCAGAACCACCTAGTGGACACGCCAAAATCAACAGCCGGCTACGCCAGAAGCACTCGGCAGACACTCCGGAATCACATGCCAGGCATTCCGGAACCACCTCTCAGAGGTGCCAGAACCAAATGCCGGAGACTCCAGCACCACCTGCCGTGCATGCCGGAACCACCTCTCAGAGGTGCCAGAACCACATGCCGGACACTCCGGAATCACCTGCCGGGAATGCCGGAACCACCTGCCGGACATGCCAGAACCACCAGCTCGACTCGCCGGAACCATTGCCGGACATGCAAAATCACCTGCCGGCTACGCCAGAACCACTTGGCGAACACTCCGGAATCACCTGCCGGGCATGGCGGAACCACCTCTCTGACATGCCGGAACCACATGCCAATGACACCGGAAGCACCTGCCGAGCACGCCAGAACCACCTGCTCGACTCGCCAAAACCACCTGCTGGGCACGCCAAAATCACCTTACGGCTATGCCACAGCCATTTGGTGAACACTTCGGAATCACTTGCCGGCCTGGCTGGAACCACCTGCCAGTCACGCCAACGTCACCTGCCAGCTATGCCAGAACCACTTGGCGGACACCTTGGAAACACCTGTCGGGCCGGCCGGAACCACCTATCAGACGTGCCAGAACCATGTGCCTGAGATGCCGTAACCACACCCCGAACAGACCGAAACCATCTGCCAGACCCGCCTGAACCACCTGCCGAGCACGCCGGAACCACCTACTCGACTCGCCGGAACCAAATACCTGACAGGCTAAAATCACCTGCCGGGTATGCCACAACCACTTGGTGGATACTCCGAAATCATCTGCCGGACATGCCAGAACCAGCTCTCAGACTCACCAGAACCACGTGCCGGACACGCCGGAAGCACCTGCTGAGCATGCCTGAGCCAAATGCTCGACTTGCAAGAAACACCTGCCAGACATGCCAAAATCACCTGCCCGGTACGCCAGAACCACGTGGCGGACACTCCGGAATCACCTGTCGGGCATGCCGGAACCAACTCTCAGACGTGCCAGAACCTCGTGCCGGTCACGCCAGAACCACCTGCCGGACACCCGGAAACACCGGCTCGACTCGCCGAAACCACCAATGGACCTGCAAAATGACCTGCCGGCTACGCCAGAACCAGTTGGCGAACACTCCGGAATCACCTGTCGGGCATGCCGGAACCGCCTCTCAGACTTGCCAGAACCATGTTCCGGACACGCCGGTACCACCTGCCGAGTATGCCGGAACCACCTTATCCACTCCCCACAACCACCAGCTGGACACGCCAGAATCACCTGCCGACTACGCCAGAACCACTCGGCAGACACTCCGGAATCACCTGTCGGGCTGGCTGGAACCACCTGCCGGTCACGCCAACATCACCTGTCGGCTACGCCAGAAGCACTCGGCAGACACTCCAGAATCACCTGCCGGGCTGGCTGGAACGACCTGCCGGTCACGCCAACATCACCTTTCAGCTACCCCAGAACCACTTGGCGGACACTCCGGAAACACCTGTCGGGCCGGCCGGAACCACCTCACAGACGTGCCAGAACCATGTGCCTGAGATGCCGGAACCACTCCCCGAACAGACCGGAAACCACCTGCCAGACCCGCCTGAACCCCCTGGCGAGCACGCCTGATCCACCTGCTCAACTAGCCGGAACCACCTTCCTGACACGCCAAAATCACCTGCCAGGTATACCAGAACCACTTGGTGGACACTCCGGAATCATCTGCCGGACATGCCAGAACCAGCTCTCAGACACACCAGAACCACGTGCCAGAGACGCCGGAAGCACCAGCTGAGCATCGCCTGAGCCACCTGCTCGACTCGCAAGAAACAACTGTCGGACATGCCAAAATCACCTGCCGGGTACGCCAGAAACACTTGGCGGACGCTCTGGAATCACCTGTCGGGCGTGCCGGAACCACCTCTCAGACTAGCCAGAACCATGTTCTGGACACGCGGGTACCACCTGCCGAGTATGCCGGAACCAGCTGATCCACTCCCCAGAACCACCTAGTGGACACGCCAAAATCAAGTGCCTTCTACGCCAGAACCACTCGGCAGACACTCCGGAATCACAGCCCAGGCATGCCGGAACCACCTCTCAGAGGTGCCAGAACCACATGCCGCACACTCCGCAATTACCTGCCGGTCAGTCCGGAACCACCTGCTGGACATGGCGGAACCACCGGCTCGACTCACAAGAACCATTGCCGGACATGCAAAATCACCTGCCGGCTACGCCAGAACCACTTGGCGAACACTCCGGAATCACCTGCAGGGCATGGCGGAACCACCTCTCAGACATGCCGGAACCAGATGCCAATGACACAGGAAGCACCTGCCGAGCACGCCAGAACCACCTGCTCGACTCACCAAAACCACCTGCTGGACACGCCAAAATCACCTGCCGGCTACGCCAGACCCACTCGGTAGACACTCCAGAATCACATGCCAGGCATTCGGGAACCACCTCTCAGAGGTGCCAGAACCAAATGCCGGAGACTCCGGTATCACCTGCCGGGCATGCCGGAACCACCTGCCGGACACGCCTGAAGCACCTGCCGAGCACGCTGGAACCACCTACTCGACTCGCCGGAACCACCTACAGACACGCTAAAATCACCTGCCGGGAACGCCAGAAACACTTGGCGGACGCTCCGGAATCAGTTGTCGGGCGTGCCGGAACCACCTCTCAGACTTGCCAGAACCATGTTCTGGACACGCCGGTACCACCTGCCGAGTAAGCCGGAACCAGCTGATCAACTCCCCAGAACCACCTAGTGGACACGCCAAAATCAACCTCTGGGTACGCCAGAACCACGTGGCGGACTCTCCGGAATCACCTGTCGGGCGTGCCGGAACCATCTCACAGACGTGCCAGAACCATGTTCCGGACACGCTGGTACAACCTGCCGAGCTCGCCGGAACCACCTGCTGGACACGCCAAAATCACCTGCCAGCTACGCCAGAACCACACGGCAGACACTCCAGAATCACCTGCCGGGTTGGCTGGAACCACCTGCTGGTCACGCCAACATCACCTTTCAGCTACGCCAGAACCACTTGGCGGACACTCCGGAAAGACCTCTCCGGCCGGCCGGAACCACCTCTCAGAGGTGCCAGAACCACTCGGCAGACACTCCGGTATCACCTGCCGGGCATGCCGGAACCACCTCTCAGAGGTGCCAGAACCACATGCCGGCCACTCCGGAATCACCTGCCGGACATGCCGGAACGACCGGCTCGACTCGCCGGAACCACCGCTGGACATGCAAAATGACCTGCCGGCTACGCCTGAACCACTTGGGGAAAACTCAGGAATCACCTGTCGGGCATGCAGGAACCGCCTCTCAGACTTGCCAGAACCATGTTCCGGACACGCCGGTACCACCTGCCGAGTATGCCGGAACCACCTGATCCACTCCCCAGAACCACCTGCTGGACACGCCATAATCACCTGCCGACTACGCCAGAACCACTCGGCAGACACTCCGGAACCACCGGCCGGCAATGCCGCAACCACCTCTCAGAGGTGCCAGAACCACATGCCGGACAATCCGGAATCAGCTGCCGGGCATGCCGGAACCATCTCTCAGACTTGCCAGAACCGTCTTCCGCCCATGTCGGAACCACCTGCCGAGCTCGCCGGAACCACCTGCTGGACACGCCAATATCACCTGCCGGATACGCCAGAAACACTCGGCAGACACTCGGGAATCACATGCCAGGTATTCCGGAACCGCCTCTCAGAGGTGCCAGAACCACATGCCGGGCACTCCGGAATCACCTGCCGGGAAGCCGGAACCACCTCTCAGAGGTGCCAGAACCACATGCCGGGCACTCCGGAATCACCTGCCGGGAAGCCGGAACCACCTCTCAGAGGTGCCAGAACCACATGCCAGACACTCCGGAATCACCTGCCGGGCATGCTGGAACCACCTGCTGGACATGCCGGAACACCGGCTCGACTCGCCGGAACTATTGCCGGACATGCAAAATCACCTGCCGGCTACGCCAGAACCACTTGGTGAACACTCCGGAATCACATGCAGGGGATGGCGGAACCACCTCTCTGACATGCCGGAACCACATGCCAATGACACCGTAAGCACCTGCCGAGCACGCCAGAACCACCTGCTTGACTCGCCAAAACCACCTGCTGGACATGCCAAAATCACCTGCCGGCTACGCCACAACCATTTGGTGAACTCTTCGGAATCACCTGCCGGGCTGGCTGGAACCACCTGCCGGTCACGCCAACATCACGTGCCAGCTATGCCAGAACCACTTGGCGGACACCATGGAAACACCTGTCGGGCCGGCCGGAACCACCTATCAGACGTGCCAGAACCATGTGTCTGAATGCCGGAACCACACCCCGAACAGACCGAAACCACCTGCCAGACCCTCCTGAACCACCTGCCGAGCACCCCGGAACCACCTACTCGACTCGCTGGAACCACCCACCTGACACGCTAAAATCACCTGCCGGGTATGCCACAACCACTTGGTGGACACTCCGGAATCATCTGCCGGACATGCCAGAACCAGCTGTCAGACACACCAGAACCACGTGCCAGACACGCCGGAAGCACCTGCTGATCATTCCTGAGCCACATGCTCGACTTGCAAGAAACACCTGCCAGACACGCCAAAATCACCTGCCCGGTACACCACAACCACGTGGCGGACACTCCGAAATCACCTGTCGGGCATGCCGGAACCAACTCTCAGACGTGCCAGAACCTCGTGCCGGACACGCCAGAACCACATGCCGGAAAGACCGGAACCACCTGCTGGACACGCCGGAACCACCGGCTCGACTCGCCGGAACCACCACCGGACATGCAAAATGACCTGCCGGCTACGCCAGAACCACTTGGCGAACACTCCGGAATCACCTGTCGGGCATGCCGGAACCACCTCTCAGACTTGCCAGAACCATGTTCCGGACTCGCCGGTACCTCCTGCCGAGTATGCCGGAACCACCTGATCCACTCCCCAGAACCACCTGCTGGACACGCCAGAATCACCTGCCGACTACGCCAGAACCACTCGGCAGACACTCCGGAACCACCTGCTGGGCAGGCCGGAACCTCCTCTCAGAGGTGCCCGCCCCATGCCGGACACTCCGGAATCACCTGCCGGGCATGCCGGAACCATCTCTCAGACGTGCCAGAACCATGTTCCGGACACGCCGGTACCACCTGCCGAGCTCGCCGGAACCACATGCCGGACACGTCAAAATCACCTGCCGGCTACGCCAGAACCACTCGGCAGACACTCCGGAATCACCTGCCGGGCGTGCCGGAACCACCTCTCAGACTTTCTAGAACCATGTTCTGGACACGCCGGTACCACGTGCCGAGTATGCCGGAACCAGCTGATCCACTCCCCAGAACCACCTAGTGGACACGCCAAAATAAACTGCCAGCTACGCCGGAACCACCGGCTCGACTCGCCGGAACCACCGCCGGACATGCAAAATGACCTGCCGTCTACGACAGAACCACTTGGCGAACACTCCGGAATCACCTGCCGGGCATAGCGGAACCACCTCTCAGACATGCCGGAACCACATGCCAATTACACCGGAAGCACCTGCCGAGCACGCCAGAACCACCTGCTCGACTCGCCAAAACCACCTGCTGGACACGCCAAAATCAACTTACGGCTACGCCACAACCATTTGGTGAACTCTTCGGAGTCACCTGCCGGGCTGGCTGGAACCACATGCAGGTCACGCCAACATCACGTGCCAGCTGTGCCAGAACCACTTGGCGGACACCATGGAAACACTTGTTGGGCCGTCCGGAATCACCTATCAGACGTGCCAGAACCATGTGCCTGAGATGCCGTAACCACACCCCGAACAGACCGAAAACACCTGCCAGACCAGCCGAAACAGCTGCCGAGCACCCCGGAACCACCTAGTCGACTCGCTGGAACCACCTACCTGACACGCTAAAATCACCTGCCGGGTATGCCACAACCACTTGGTGGACACTCCGGAATCATCTGCCGGACATGCCAGAACCAGCTCTCAGACACACCAGAACGACGTGCTTGACACGCCGGAAGCACCTGCTGATCATGCCTGAGCCACATGCTCGACTTGCAAGAAACACCTGCCAGACACGCCAAAATCACCTGCCGGCTACGCCAGAACCGCTCGGCAGACACTCCGGAATCACCTGTCGGGCTGGCTGGAACCACCTGCCGGTCACGCCAACATC
>NW_027226653.1:0-10793 GCF_037783145.1 Equus przewalskii | reverse complement strand
ACCACCAGTCAGATGTGCCAGAAACACGTGCCGGAGACGCCGGAAGCACCTGCCGAGCACGTCGCAACCACCTGCTCAACTCGCCTGAACCACCTGCCGGACACGCCAAAATCACCTGCCCGCTACACCAGCACCACTTCGGGGACAAGCCGGAATCACGTGAGGGGCATGCCGGCACAGCCTCTCAGACTGAACCTCGTGCCGGACACCACAGAACCACCTGCCGGACAGACCGGAACCACCTGCCGGACACGCCGGAACCACCGGCTCGACCCGCCGGAACGACCGCTGGACATGCAAAATCACCTGCCGGCTACGCCGGAAACACTTGGCGAACACTCCGGAATCACCTGCCGGGCATGCCGGAACCACCTCTCAGATATGCCAGAACCACGTGCCAATGACCCCGGAAGCACCTGCCGAGCACGCCGGAACCACCTGCTCGACTCGCCAGAACCACCTGCCGGACACGCAAAAATCACCTGCCGGCTACGCCACAACCAGTTGGGGAACACTTCGGAATCACCTGTCGCGCATGCCAGAACCACCTCTCAGACGTGCCGGAAGCACATGCCGGACACGCCGAAATCAACTACCGGACAGACCGGAACCACCTGCCGAGCACGCCGGAGCCACCTGTTCGACTCGCTGGAACCACCTGCCGGACAGGCCAATATCAACTGCTGGCTATGCCAGAACCACCTGGGGGACGGTCCTTAATCACCTGCCAGCCATGGCGGAACCACCTCTCAGACGTACCAGAACCACCTGCCGGAGAAGCTGGAAACACGTCCTGGACAGTCTGGAACCACCTGCCGGCCAAGCCTGAACCACCTGCCAAGCACAACGTAACAACCTGCCAGACACGCCAAAATCACCTGCGTGTTATGCCAGAACCACTTGGAGGACTCTCTGGGATGACCTGCCGGGCATGCCGGAACCACCTCTCAGACGTGCCAGAACCATGTGGCGGACAGTCCGGAATCACCTGTTGGGCATGCGCAACCACCTCTGAGACGTACCAGAACCACATGCCGTGCCGGCTGGAACCACCTACCGGACAGACCGGAATCACCTTTCGGGCATGCCGGAACCACCTGTCAGATGTGCCAGAAACACGTGCCGGAGACGCCGGAAGCACCTGCCAAGCTCGTTGGAACCACCTGCTCAACTCGTCTGAAACACCTGCCAGACATGCCAAAATCACCTGCCGACTATGCCAGAACCACTTGGCGAACACTCCGGAATCACTTGCCGGGCATGCAGGAACCACCACTCAGACATGCCAGAACCCGTGCCAATGACCCCGGAAGCACCAGCCGAGCACGCCGGAACCACCTGCTCGACTCGCCAGAACCACCTGCTGATCACGCAAAAATCACCTGCTGGCTACGCCACAACCAGTTGGTTAACACTTTGGAATCACCTGCCAGGCTTGCTGGAACCACCTGCCAGTCATGCCAAAATCACCTGCCAACTACGCCAGAACCGCTTGGCGGACATTGCGGAAACACCTGTCGGGCCGGCTGGAACCACATCTCAGACGTGCCAGAAACGTGTTCATGAGATGCTGGAACCACACCCCGAACAGACGGATACCACCTGCCAGAACCGCCTGAACCACCTGCTGAGCACGCCGGAACCACCTGCTCGAGTCACCGGTACCACCTCCCTGACACACCAAAATCACCTGCTGGGTACGCCAGAACCAGTTGGCGGACACTCCGGAATCATCTGCCGGACATGCCGGAACCAGCTCTCAGACACACCAGAACCAAGTGCCGGAGACGCCGGAAGCACCTGCCGAGCATGCCGGAGCCACCTGCTCGACTCGCCTGAAACACCTGCCGGACACGCCATAATCACCTGCCGGGTACGCCAGAACCACCTGGCGGACACTCCGGAATCACCTGCCGCGCATGACGGAACCACCTCTCAGACGTGCCGGAAGCACGTGCCAGACACGCCGGAAACACCTACCGGACAGACCGGAACCACCTGCCAAGAACGCCGGAGCCACCTGTTCGACTCGCTGGAACCGCCCGCCGGACAGGCCAATATCAACTGCTGGCTATGCCAGAACCACCTGGGGGACAGTCCGGGATCACCTGCCAGCCATGGCGGAACCACCTCTCAGACGTACCAGAACCACCTGCCGGAGAAGCTGGAAACACGTCCTGGACAGACTGGAACCACGTGACGGCCATGCCTCAACCACCTGCCGAGCACGGCGGAACCACCTGCCGGACACGCCAAAATCACCTGCGGGCTACGCCAGAACCACTTGGACGACTCTCCGAAATGACCTGCCGGGCATGTTGGAACCACCTCTCAGACGTGCCAGAAGCACGTGGCGGACAGTCCGGAATCACCTGTTGGGCATACGCAACCACCTCTGACACGTACCAGAACCACGTGCCGTGCACGCCGGAACCACCTACCGGACAGACCGGAATCAACTTTTGGGCGTGCCGGAACCACGAGTCAGATGTGCCAGAAACACGTGCCGGAGACGCCGGAAGCACCTGCCGAGCACGTCGCAACCACCTGCTCAACTCGCCTGAACCACCTGCCGGACACGCCAAAATCACCTGCCCGCTACACCAGCACCACTTCGGGGACAAGCCGGAATCACGTGAGGGGCATGCCGGCACAGCCTCTCAGACTGAACCTCGTGCCGGACACCACAGAACCACCTGCCGGACAGACCGGAACCACCTGCCGGACACGCCGGAACCACCGGCTCGACCCGCCGGAACGACCGCTGGACATGCAAAATCACCTGCCGGCTACGCCGGAAACACTTGGCGAACACTCCGGAATCACCTGCCGGGCATGCCGGAACCACCTCTCAGATATGCCAGAACCACGTGCCAATGACCCCGGAAGCACCTGCCGAGCACGCCGGAACCACCTGCTCGACTCGCCAGAACCACCTGCCGGACACGCAAAAATCACCTGCCGGCTACGCCACAACCAGTTGGGGAACACTTCGGAATCACCTGCCGGGCTTGCTGGAACCACCTGCCGGTCATGCCAAAATCACCTGCCAACTACGCCAGTACCACTTGGCGGACACTGTGGAAACACCTGTCGGGCCGGCCGGAACCACATCTCAGACGTGCCAGAACCATGTGCAGGAGATGCTGGAACCACACCCCGAACCGACGGAAAACACCTGCCAGACCCGTCTGAACAACCTGCCGAGCACGCCGGAGTCACCTGCTCAACTCGCCGGAACCACCTACCTGACATGCCCAAATCACCAGCCGGGTATGCCAGAACCACTTGGCGGACACTCCGGAATCATCTGCCGGACATGCCGGAACCAGCTCTCAGACACACCAGAACCACGTGCCGGAGACGCCGGAAGCACCTGCCGAGCATGCCGGAGCCACCTGCTCGACTCGCCAGAAACACCTGCCGGACACGCCCAAATCACCTGCCGGGTACGCCAGAACCACCTGGCGGACACTCCGAAATCACCTGTCGCGCATGCCGGAACCACCTCTCAGACGTGCCGGAAGCACATGCCGGACACGCCGGAATCAACTACCGGACAGACCGGAACCACCTGCCGAGCACGCCGGAGCCACCTGTTCGACTCGCTGGAACCACCTGCCGGACAGGCCAATATCAACTGCTGGCTATGCCAGAACCACCTGGGGGACAGTCCGGGATCACCTGCCAGCCATGGCGGAACCACCTCTCAGACGTACCAGAACCACCTGCCGGAGAAGCTGGAAACACGTCCTGGACAGACTGGAACCACGAGACGGCCATGCCTGAACCACCTGCCGAGCACGGCGGAACCACCTGCCAGACACGCCAAAATCACCAGGGGGCTACGCCAGAACCACTTGGACGACTCTCCGAAATGACCTGCCGGGCATGTTGGAACCACCTCTCAGACGTGCCAGAAGCACGTGCGGACAGTCCGGAATCACCTGTTGGGCATACGCAACCACCTCTGAGAGGTACCAGAACCACGTGCCGTGCACGCCGGAACCACCTACCGGACAGACCGGAATCAACTTTTGGGCATGCCGGAACCACCAGTCAGATGTGCCAGAAACACGTGCCGGAGACGCCGGAAGCACCTGCCGAGCACGTCGCAACCACCTGCTCAACTCGCCTGAACCACCTGCCGGACACGCCAAAATCACCTGCCCGCTACACCAGCACCACTTCGGGGACAAGCCGGAATCACGTGAGGGGCATGCCGGCACAGCCTCTCAGACTGAACCTCGTGCCGGACACCACAGAACCACCTGCCGGACAGACCGGAACCACCTGCCGGACACGCCGGAACCACCGGCTCGACCCGCCGGAACGACCGCTGGACATGCAAAATCACCTGCCGGCTACGCCGGAAACACTTGGCGAACACTCCGGAATCACGTGCCGGGAATGCCGGAACCACCTCTCAGATATGCCAGAACCACGTGCCAATGACCCCAGAAGCACCTGCCGAGCACGCCGGAACCACCTGCTCGACTCGCCAGAAGCACCTGCCGGACACGCAAAAATCACCTGCCGGCTACGCCACAACCAGTTGGGGAACACTTCGGAATCACCTGCCGGGCTTGCTGGAACCACCTGCCGGTCATGCCAAAATCACCTGCCAAGTACGCCAGTACCACTTGGCGGACACTGTGGAAACACCTGTCGGGCCGGCCGGAACCACATCTCAGACGTGCCAGAACCATGTGCATGAGATGCTGGAACCACACCCCGAACAGACGGAAAACACCTGCCAGACCCGTCTGAACAACCTGCCGAGCACGCCGGAGCCACCTGCTCGACTCGCCGGAACCACCTACCTGACATGCCCAAATCACCAGCCGGGTATGCCAGAACCACTTGGCGGACACTCCGGAATCATCTGCCGGACATGCCGGAACCAGCTCTCAGACACACCAGAACCACGTGCCGGAGACGCCGGAAGCACCTGCCGAGCATGCCGGAGCCACCTGCTCGACTCGCCAGAAACACCTGCCGGTCACGCCAAAATCACCTGCCGGGTATGCCAGAACCACCTGGCGGACACTCAGAAGCCACCTGTCGCGCATGCCGGAACCACCTCTCAGACGTGCCGGAAGCACGTGCCGGACACGCCGGAAACACCTACCGGACAGACCGGAACCACCTGCCGAGAACGCCGGAGCCACCTGTTCGACTCTCTGGAACCACCTGCCGGACAAGCCAATATCAACTGCTGGCTATGCCAGAACCACCTGGGGGACAGTCCGGGATCACCTGCCAGCCATGGCGGAACCACCTCACAGACGTACGAGAACCACCTGCCGGAGAAGCTGGAAACACGTCCTGGACAGACTGGAACCACGAGACGGCCATGCCTGAACCACCTGCCGAGCACGGCGGAACCACCTGCCAGACACGCCAAAATCACCATGGGGCTACGCCAGAACCACTTGGAGGACTCTCTGGGATGACCTTCCGGGCATGCCGGAACCACCTCTCAGACGTGCCAGAACCATGTGGCGGACAGTCCGGAATCACCTGTTGGGCATGCGCAACCACCTCTGAGACGTACCAGAACCACATGCCGTGCCGGCTGGAACCACCTACCGGACAGACCGGAATCACCTTTCGGGCATGCCGGAACCACCTGTCAGATGTGCCAGAAACACGTGCCGGAGACGCCGGAAGCACCTGCCAAGCACGTTGGAACCACCTGCTCAACTCGCCTGAACCACCTGCCGGACATGCCAAAATCACCTGCCGACTATGCCAGAACCACTTGGCGAACACTCCGGAATCACTTGCCGGGCATGCAGGAACCACCACTCAGACATGCCAGAACCCCGTGCCAATGACCCCGGAAGCACCAGCCGAGCACGCCGGAACCACCTGCTCGACTCGCCAGAACCACCTGCCGATCACGCAAAAATCACCTGCCGGCTACGCCACAACCAGTTGGTGAACACTTTGGAATCACCTGCCAGGCTTGCTGGAACCACCTGCCAGTCATGCCAAAATCACCTGCCAACTACGCCAGAACCGCTTGGCGGACACTGCGGAAACACCTGTCGGGCCGGCTGGAACCACATCTCAGACGTGCCAGAAACGTGTTCATGAGATGCTGGAACCACACCCCGAACAGACGGATACCACCTGCCAGAACCGCCTGAACCACCTGCTGAGCACGCCGGAACCACCTGCTCGACTCACCGGTACCACCTCCCTGACACGCCAAAATCACCTGCTGGGTATGCCAGAACCACTTGGCGGACACTCCGGAATCATCTGCCGGACATGCCGGAACCAGCTCTCAGACACACCACAACCAAGTGCCGGGGACGCCGGAAGCACCTGCCGAGCATGCCGGAGCCACCTGCTCGACTCGCCAGAAACACCAGCCGGACACGCCAAAATCACCTGCCTGGTACGCCAGAACCACCTGGCGGACACTCCGGAATCACCTGCCGCGCATGGCGGTACCGCCTCTCAGACGTGCCGGAAGCACGTGCCAGACACGCCGGAAACACCTACCGGACAGACCAGAACCGCCTGCCGAGCACGCCGGAGCCACCTGTTCGACTCGCTGGAACCACCTGCCGGACAGGCCAATATCAACTGCTGGCTATGC
The DNA here is from genome assembly GCF_037783145.1 of Equus przewalskii. Lineage (NCBI taxonomy): Eukaryota > Metazoa > Chordata > Mammalia > Perissodactyla > Equidae > Equus > Equus przewalskii. The sequence goes on along the minus strand of NW_027226653.1, from coordinate 4,180 downwards.
CAGAACCACCTGGGGGACAGTCCGGGATCACCTGCCAGCCATGGCGGAACCACCTCTCAGACGTACCAGAACCACCTGCCGGAGAAGCTGGAAACACGTCCTGGACAGACTGGAACCACCTGCCTGCCAAGCCTGAACCACCTGCCGAGCACAACGGAACAACCTGCCAGACACGCCAAAATCACCTGCGTGTTATGCCAGAACCACTTGGAGGACTCTCTGGGATGACCTTCCGGGCATGCCGGAACCACCTCTCAGACGTGCCAGAACCATGTGGCGGACAGTCCGGAATCACCTCTTGGGCATGCGCAACCACCTCAGAGACGTACCAGAACCACATGCCGTGCCGGCTGGAACCACCTACCGGACAGACCGGAATCACCTTTCGGGCATGCCGGAACCACCTGTCAGATGTGCCAGAAACACGTGCCGGAGACGCCGGAAGCACCTGCCAAGCACGTTGGAACCACCTGCTCAACTCGCCTGAACCACCTGCCGGACATGCCAAAATCACCTGCCGACTATGCCAGAACCACTTGGCGAACACTCCGGAATCACTTGCCGGGCATGCAGGAACCACCACTCAGACATGCCAGAACCCCGTGCCAATGACCCCGGAAGCACCAGCCGAGCACGCCGGAACCACCTGCTCGACTCGCCAGAACCACCTGCCGATCACGCAAAAATCACCTGCCGGCTACGCCACAACCAGTTGGTGAACACTTTGGAATCACCTGCCAGGCTTGCTGGAACCACCTGCCAGTCATGCCAAAATCACCTGCCAACTACGCCAGAACCGCTTGGCGGACACTGTGGAAACACCTGTCGGGTTGGCTGGAACCACATCTCAGACGTGCCAGAAACGCGTTCATGAGATGCTGGAACCACACCCCGAACAGACGGATACCACCTGCCAGAACCGCCTGAACCACCTGCTGAGCACGCCGGAACCACCTGCTCGACTCACCGGTACCACCTCCCTGACACGCCAAAATCACCTGCTGGGTATGCCAGAACCACTTGGCGGACACTCCGGAATCATCTGCCGGACATGCCGGAACCAGCTCTCAGACACACCAGAACCAAGTGCCGGAGACGCCGGAAGCACCTGCCGAGCATGCCGGAGCCACCTGCTCGACTCGCCAGAAACACCTGCCGGACACGCCAAAATCACCTGCCTGGTACGCCAGAACCACCTGGCGGACACTCCGGAATCACCTGCTGCGCATGGCGGTACCGCCTCTCAGACGTGCCGGAAGCACGTGCCAGACACGCCGGAAACACCTACCGGACAGACCAGAACCACCTGCCTAGCACGCCGGAGCCACCTGTTCGACTCGCTGGAACCACCTGCCGGACAGGCCAATATCAACTGCTGGCTATGCCAGAACCACCTGGGGGACAGTCCGGGATCACCTGCCAGCCATGGCGGAACCACCTATCAGACGTACCAGAACCACCTGCCGGAGAAGCTGGAAACACGTCCTGGACAGACTGGAAAAACGTGACGGCCATGCCTGAACCACCTGCCGAGCACGGCGGAACCACCTGCCGGACACGCCAAAATCACCTGCCGGCTACGCCAGAACCACTTGGACGACACTCCGAAATGACCTGCCGGGCATGTTGGAACCACCTCTCAGACGTGCCAGAAGCACGTGGCGGACAGTCCGGAATCACCTGTTGGGCATACGCAACCACCTCTGAGACGTACCAGAACCACGTGCCGTGCACGCCGGAACCACCTACCGGACAGACCGGAATCAACTTTTGGGCATGCCGGAACCACCAGTCTGATGTGCCAGAAACACGTGCCGGAGACGCCGGAAGCACCTGCCGAGCACGTCGCAACCACCTGCTCAACTCGCCTGAACCACCTGCCGGACACGCCAAAATCACCTGCCCGCTACACCAGCACCACTTCGGGGACAAGCCGGAATCACGTGAGGGGCATGCCGGCACAGCCTCTCAGACTGAACCTCGTGCCGGACACCACAGAACCACCTGCCGGACAGACCGGAACCACCTGCCGGACACGCCGGAACCAGCGGCTCGACCCGCCGGAACGACCGCTGGACATGCAAAATCACCTGCCGGCTACGCCGGAAACACTTGGCGAACACTCCGGAATCACCTGCCGGGCATGCCGGAACCACCTCTCAGATATGCCAGAACCACGTGCCAATGACCCCGGAAGCACCTGCCGAGCACGCCGGAACCACCTGCTCGACTCGCCAGAACCACCTGCCGGACACGCAAAAATCACCTGCCGGCTACGCCACAACCAGTTGTTGAACACTTCGGAATCACCTGCCGGGCTTGCTGGAACCACCTGCCGGTCATGCCAAAATCACCTGCCAACTACGCCAGTACCACTTGGCGGACACTGTGGAAACACGTGTCGGGCCGGCCGGAACCACATCTCAGACGTGCCAGAACCATGTGCATGAGATGCTGGAACCACACCCCGAACAGACGGAAAACACCTGCCAGACCCGTCTGAACAACCTGCCGAGCACGCTGGAGCCACCTGCTCGACTCGCCGGAACCACCTACCTGACATGCCCAAATCACCAGCCATGTATGCCAGAACCACTTGGCGGACACTCCGGAATCATCTGCCGGACATGCCGGAACCAGCTCTCAGACACACCAGAACCACGTGCCGGAGACGCCGGAAGCACCTGCCGAGCATGCCGGAGCCACCTGCTCGACTCGCCAGAAACACCTGCCGGACACGCCAAAATCACCTGCCTGGTACGCCAGAACCACCTGGCGGACACTCCGAAATCACCTGTCGCGCATGCCGGAACCACCTCTCAGACGTGCCGGAAGCACATGCCGGACACGCCGGAATCAACTACCGGACAGACCGGAACCACCTGCCGAGCACGCCGGAGCCACCTGTTCGACTCGCTGGAACCACCTGCCGGACAGGCCAATATCAACTGCTGGCTATGCCAGAACCACCTGGGGGACGGTCCGGAATCACCTTCCAGCCATGGCGGAACCACCTCTCAGACGTACCAGAACCACCTGCCGGAGAAGCTGGAAACACGTCCTGGACAGTCTGGAACCACCTGCCGGCCAAGCCTGAACCACCTGCCAAGCACAACGGAACAACCTGCAAGACACGCCAAAATCACCTGCGTGTTATGCCAGAACCACTTGGAGGACTCTCTGGGATGACCTGCCGGGCATGCCGGAACCACCTCTCAGACGTGCCAGAACCATGTGGCGGACAGTCCGGAATCACCTGTTGGGCATGCGCAACCACCTCTGAGACGTACCAGAACCACATGCCGTGCCGGCTGGAACCACCTACCGGACAGACCGGAATCACCTTTCGGGCATGCCGGAACCACCTGTCAGATGTGCCAGAAACACGTGCCGGAGACACCGGAAGCACCTGCCAAGCACGTTTGAACCACCTGCTCAACTCGCCTGAACCACCTGCCGGAAATGCCAAAATCACCTGCCGACTATGCCAGAACCACTTGGCGAACACTCCAGAATCACTTGCCGGGCATGCAGGAACCACCTCTCAGACATGCCAGAACCCCGTGCCAATGACCCCGGAAGCACCAGCCGAGCACGCCGGAACCACCTGCTCGACTCGCCAGAACCACCTGCCGATCACGCAAAAATCACCTGCCGGCTACGCCACAACCAGTTGGTGAACACTTTGGAATCACCTGCCAGGCTTGCTGGAACCACCTGCCAGTCATGCCAAAATCACCTGCCAACTACGCCAGAACCGCTTGGCGGACACTGCGGAAACACCTGTACGGGCCGGCTGGAACCACATCTCAGACGTGCCAGAAACGTGTTCATGAGATGCTGGAACCACACCCCGAACAGACGGATACCACCTGCCAGAACCGCCTGAACCACCTGCTGAGCACGCCGGAACCACCTGCTCGACTCACCGGTACCACCTCCCTGACACGCCAAAATCACCTGCTGGGTATGCCAGAACCACTTGGCGGACACTCCGGAATCATCTGCCGGACATGCCGGAACCAGCTCTCAGACACACCAGAACCAAGTGCCGGAGACGCCGGAAGCACCTGCCGAGCATGCCGGAGCCACCTGCTCGACTCGCCAGAAACACCTGCCGGACACGCCAAAATCACCTGCCGGGTACCCCAGAACCACCTGGCGGACACTCCGGAATCAC
>NW_027226652.1:0-23372 GCF_037783145.1 Equus przewalskii | reverse complement strand
TTGTGGCGTAGCCGGCAGGTGATTTTTGCGTGATCGGCAGGTGGTTCTGGCGAGTCGAGCAGGTGGTTCCGGCGTGCTCGGCTGGTGCTTCCGGGGTCATTGGCACGGGGTTCTGGCATGTCTGAGAGGTGGTTCCTGCATGCCCGGCAAGTGATTCCGGAGTGTTCGCCAAGTGGTTCTGGCATAGTCGGCAGGTGATTTTGGCATGTCCGGCAGGTGGTTCAGGCGAGTTGAGCAGGTGGTTCCAACGTGCTTGGCAGGTGCTTCCGGCGTCTCCGGCACGTGTTTCTGGCACATCTGACAGGTGGTTCCGGCATGCCCGAAAGGTGATTCCGGTCTGTCCGGTAGGTGGTTCCAGCCTGCACGGCATGTGGTTCTGGTACGTCTCAGAGGTGGTTGCGCATGCCCAACAGGTGATTCCGGACTGTCCGCCACATGGTTCTGGCACGTCTGAGAGGTGGTTCCGGCATGCCCGGCAGGTCATCCCAGAGAGTCCTCCAAGTGGTTCTGGCATAACACGCAGGTGATTTTGGCGTGTCTGGCAGGTTGTTCCGTTGTGCTTGGCAGGTGGTTCAGGCTTGGCCGGCAGGTGGTTCCAGACTGTCCAGGACGTGTTTCCAGCTTCTCCGGCAGGTGGTTCTGGTACGTCTGAGAGGTGGTTACGCCATGGCTGGCAGGTGATCCCGGACTGTCCCCCAGGTGGTTCTGGCATAGCAGCTGGCAGGTGGTTCCAGCCAGTCGAACAGGTGGCTCCGGCGTGCTCGGCAGGTGGTTCCGGTCTGTCCGGTAGGTGATTCCGGCGTGTCCGGCACGTGCTTCCGGCACGTCTGAGAGGTGGTTCCGGCATGCGCGACAGGTGATTTCGGAGTGTCCGCCAGGTGGTTCTGGCGTACCCTGCAGGTGATTTTGGCATGTCCGGCAGGTGTTTCTGGTGAGTCGAGCAGGTGGCTCCGGCATTCTCGGCAGGTGATTCCGGCGTCTCCGGCACGTGGTTCTGGTGTGTCTGAGAGCTGGTTCCGGCATGTCCGGCAGATGATTCCGGAGTGTCCGCCAAGTGGTTCTGGCATACCCGGCTGGTGATTTGGGCATGTCAGGTAGGTGGTTCCGGCGAGTCGATCAGGTGGCTCCGGCGTGCTCGGCAGGTTGTTCAGACGGGTCTGGCAGGTGTTTTCCGTCTGTTCGGGGTGTGGTTCCAGCATCTCATGCACATGGTTCTGGCACGTCTGAGATGTGGTTCTGGCCGGCCCAACAGGTGTTTCCACAGTGTCCGCCAAGTGGTACTGGCGTAGTTGGCAGGTGATTTTGGCATGACCGGCAGGTGGTTCCAGCAATCCCGGCAGGTGATTCCGAAGTGTTCCCCAACTGGTTGTGGCGTAGCCGGCAGGTGACTTTTGCGTGTCCGGCAGGTGGTTCTGGCGAGTCGAGCAGGTGGTTCCGGCGTGCTCGGCAGGTGCTTCCGGGGTCATTGGCACGTGGTTCTGGCATATCTGAGAGGTGGTTCCGGCATGCCCGGCAGGTGATTCCGGAGTGTTCGCCAAGTGTTTCCGGCGTAGCCGGCAGGTGATTTTGCATGTCCAGCGGTCGTTCCGGCGGGTCGAGCCGGTGGTTCCAGCGTGTCCGGCAGGTGGTTCCGGTCTGTCCGGCAGGTGGTTCTGTGGTGTCCGGCACGAGGTTCAGTCTGAGAGGCTGTGCCGGCATGCCCCTCACGTGATTCCGGCTTGTCCCCGAAGTGGTGCTGGTGTAGCGGGCAGGTGCTTTTCGCGTGTCCGGCAGGTGGTTCAGGCGAGTTGAGCAGGTGGTTCCGGCGTGCTCAGCTGGTGCTTCCGGGGTCATTGGCACGGGGTTCTGGCATGTCTGAGAGGTGGTTCCTGCATGCCCGGCAAGTGATTCCGGAGTGTTCGCCAAGTGGTTCTGGCATCGTCGGCAGGTGATTTTGGCATGTCCGGCAGGTGGTTCAGGCGAGTTGAGCAGGTGGTTGCGACGTGCTCGGCAGGTGCTTCCGGCGTCTCCGGCACGTGTTTCTGGCACATCTGACTGGTGGTTCTGACACGCCCAAAAGTTGATTCCGGTCTGTCCGGTAGGTGGTTCCGGCGTGCACGGCACGTGGTTCTGGTACGTCTCAGAGGTGGTTGCGTATGCCCAACAGGTGATTCCGGACTGTCCGCCACGTGCTTCTGGCACGTCTGAGAGGTGGTTCCAACATGCCCGGCAGGTCATTTCGGAGAGTCGTCCAAGTGGTTCTGGCGTAGCCCGCAGGTGATTTTGGCGTGTCCGGCAGGTGGTTCCGCCGTGCTCGGCAGGTGGTTCAGGCATGGCCGCCACGTGGTTCCAGTCTGTCCAGGACGTGTTTCCAGCTTCTCCGGCAGGTGGTTCTGGTACGTCTGAGAGGTGGTTCCGCCATGGCTGGCAGGTGATCCCGGACCGTCCCACAGGTGGTTCTGGCATAGCCAGCAGTTGATATTGGCCTCTCCGGCAGGTGGTTCCAGCGAGTCGAACAGGTGGCTCCGGCGTTCTTGGCAGGTGGTTCCGGTCTGTCCGGTAGGTGTTTCCGGCGTGTCTGGCACGTGCTTCCGGCACGTCTGAGAGGTGGTTCCGTCATGCGCGGCAGGTGATTCCGGAGTGTCCGCCAGGTGGTTCTGGCGTACCAGGCACGTGATTTTGGCGTGTCCGGCAGGTGTTTCTGGCGAGTCGAGCAGGTGGCTCCGGCATGCTCTGCAGGTGCTTCCGGCGTCTCCGGCACTTGGTTGTGGTGTGTCTGAGAGCTGGTTCCGGCATGTCCGGCAGATGATTCCGGAGTGTCCGCCAAGTGGTTCTGGCATACCCAGCAGGTGATTTTGGCGTGTCAGGGAGGTGGTACCGGTGAGTCGAGCAGGTGGTTCCGGCGTGCTCAGCAGGTGGTTCAGGCGGTTCTGGCAGGTGGTATCCGTCTGTTCGGGGTGTGGTTCCAGCATCTCATGAACACGTTTCTGGCACGTCTGAGATGTGGTTCCAGCCGGCCCGACAGGTGTTTCCGCAGTGTCCGCCAAGCGGTTCTGGCGTAGTTGGCAGGTGATTTTGGCATGACCGGCAGGTGGTTCCAGCAAGCCTGGCAGGTGATTCCAAAGTGTTCACCAACTGGTTGTGGCGTAGCCGGCAGGTGATTTTTGCGTGATCGGCAGGTGGTTCTGGCGAGTCGAGCAGGTGGTTCCGGCGTGCTCGGCTGGTGCTTCCGGGGTCCTTGGCACGGGGTTCTGGCATGTCTGAGTGGTGGTTCCTGCATGCCCGGCAAGTGATTCCGGAGTGTTCGCCAAGTGGTTCTGGCATAGTCGGCAGGTGATTTTGGCATGTCCGGCAGGTGGTTCAGGCGAGTTGAGCAGGTGGTTCCAACGTGCTTGGCAGGTGCTTCCGGCGTCTCCGGCACGTGTTTCTGGCACATCTGACAGGTGGTTCCCGCATGCCCGAAAGGTGATTCCGGTCTGTCCGGTAAGTGGTTCCAGCCGGCACGGCATGTGGTTCTGGTACGTCTCAGAGGTGGTTGCGCATGCCCAACAGGTGATTCCGGACTGTCCGCCACATGGTTCTGGCACGTCTGAGAGGTGGTTCCGGCATGCCCGGAAGGTCATCCCAGAGAGTCCTCCAAGTGGTTCTGGCATAACACGCAGGTGATTTTGGCGTGTCTGGCAGGTTGTTCCGCTGTGCTTGGCAGGAGGTTCAGGCTTGGCCGGCAGGTGGTTCCAGACTGTCCAGGACGTGTTTCCAGCTTCTCCGGCAGGTGGTTCTGGTATGTCTGAGAGGTGGTTCCGGCATGCCCGGCAGGTCAACCAAGAGAGTCCTCCAAGTGGTTCTGGCGTAGCCCGCAGGTGGTTCCGCCGTGCTCGGCAGGTGGTTCAGGCATGGCCGTCACGTGGTTCCAGTCTGTCCAGGACGTGTTTCCAGCTTCTCCGGCAGGTGGTTCTGGTACGTCTGAGAGGTGGTTCCGCCATGGCTGGCAGGTGATCCCGGACTGTCCCCCAGGTGGTTCTGGCATAGCCAGCAGTTGATATTGGCCTGTCCGGCAGGTGGTTCCAGAGAGTCGAACAGGTGGCTCCGGCGTTCTCGGCAGGTGGTTCCGGTCTGTCCGGTAGGTGTTTCCGGCGTGTCCGGCACGTGCTTCCGGCACGTCTGAGAGGTGGTTCCGGCATGCGCGACAGGTGGCTTCTGAGTGTCCGCCAGGTGGTTCTGGCGTACCCGGCAGGTGATTTTGGCGTGACCGGCAGGTGTTTCTGGCGAGTCGAGCAGGTGGCTCCGGCATGCTCGGCAGGTGCTTCCGGCGTCTCCGGCACGTGGTTCTGGTGTGTCTGAGAACTGGTTCCGGCATGTCCGGCAGATGATTCCGGAGTGTCCGCCAAGTGGTTCTGGCATACCCGGCTGGTGATTTGGGCATGTCAGGTAGGTGGTTCCGGCGAGTCGAGCAGGTGGCTCCGGCGTGCTCGGCAGGTTGTTCAGACGGGTCTGGCAGGTGTTTTCCGTCGGTTCGGGGTGTGCTTCCAGCATCTCATGCACATGGTTCTGGCACGTCTGAGATGTGGTTCCGGCCGGCCCGACAGGTGTTTCCACAGTGTCCGCCAAGTGGTACTGGCGTAGTTGGCAGGTGATTTTGGCATGACCGGCAGGTGGTTCCAGCAAGCCCGGCAGGTGATTCCGAAGTGTTCCCCAACTGGTTGTGGCGTAGCCGGCAGGTGATTTTTGCGTGTCCGGCAGGTGCTTCTGGCGAGTCGAGCAGGTGGTTCCGGCGTGCTCGGCAGGTGCTTCTGGGGTCATTGGCACGTGGTTCTGGCATATCTGAGAGGTGGTTCCGGCATGCCCGGCACGTGATTCCGGAGTGTTCGCCAAGTGTTTCCGGCGTAGCCGGCAGGTGATTTTGCATGTCCAGCGGTCGTTCCGGCGGGTCGAGCCGGTGGTTCCGGCGTGTCCGGCAGGTGGTTCCGGTCTGTCCGGCATGTGGTTCTGTGGTGTCCGGCACGAGGTTCAGACTGAGAGGCTGTGCCGGCATGCCCCTCACGTGATTCCGGCTTGTCCCCGAAGTGGTGCTGGTGTAGCGGGCAGGTGATTTTGGCATGTCCGGCAGGTGGTTCAGGCGAGTTGAGCAGGTGGTTGCGACGTGCTCGGCAGGTGCTTCCGGCGTCTCCGGCACGTGTTTCTGGCACATCTGACTGGTGGTTCTGGCACGCCCAAAAGTTGATTCCGGTCTGTCTGGTAGGTGGTTCCGGCGTGCACGGCACGTGGTTCTGGTACGTCTCAGAGGTGGTTGCGTATGCCCAACAGGTGATTCCGGACTGTCCGCCACGTGCTTCTGGCACATCTGAGAGGTGGTTCCAACATGCCCGGCAGGTCATTTCGGAGAGTCGTCCAAGTGGTTCTGGCGTAGCCCGCAGGTGATTTTGGCGTGTCCGGCAGGTGGTTCCGCCGTGCTCGGCAGGTGGTTCAGGCATGGCCGCCACGTGGTTCCAGTCTGTCCAGGACGTGTTTCCAGCTTCTCCGGCAGGTGGTTCTGGTACGTCTGAGAGGTGGTTCCGCCATGGCTGGCAGGTGATCCCGGACCGTCCCACAGGTGGTTCTGGCATAGCCAGCAGTTGATATTGGCCTCTCCGGCAGGTGGTTCCAGCGAGTCGAACAGGTGGCTCCGGCGTTCTTGGCAGGTGGTTCCGGTCTGTCCGGTAGGTGTTTCCGGCGTGTCTGGCACGTGCTTCCGGCACGTCTGAGAGGTGGTTCCGTCATGCGCGGCAGGTGATTCCGGAGTGTCCGCCAGGTGGTTCTGGCGTACCAGGCACGTGATTTTGGCGTGTCCGGCAGGTGTTTCTGGCGAGTCGAGCAGGTGGCTCCGGCATGCTCTGCAGGTGCTTCCGGCGTCTCCGGCACTTGGTTCTGGTGTGTCTGAGAGCTGGTTCCGGCATGTCCGGCAGATGATTCCGGAGTGTCCGCCAAGTGGTTCTGGCATACCCAGCAGGTGATTTTGGCGTGTCAGGGAGGTGGTACCGGTGAGTCGAGCAGGTGGTTCCGGCGTGCTCAGCAGGTGGTTCAGGCGGTTCTGGCAGGTGGTATCCGTCTGTTCGGGGTGTGGTTCCAGCATCTCATGAACACGTTTCTGGCACGTCTGAGATGTGGTTCCAGCCGGCCCGACAGGTGTTTCCGCAGTGTCCGCCAAGCGGTTCTGGCGTAGTTGGCAGGTGATTTTGGCATGACTGGCAGGTGGTTCCAGCAAGCCTGGCAGGTGATTCCAAAGTGTTCACCAACTGGTTGTGGCGTAGCCGGCAGGTGATTTTTGCGTGATCGGCAGGTGGTTCTGGCGAGTCGAGCAGGTGGTTCCGGCGTGCTCGGCTGGTGCTTCCGGGGTCATTGGCACGGGGTTCTGGCATGTCTGAGTGGTGGTTCCTGCATGCCCGGCAAGTGATTCCGGAGTGTTCGCCAAGTGGTTCTGGCATAGTCGGCAGGTGATTTTGGCATGTCCGGCAGGTGGTTCAGGCGAGTTGAGCAGGTGGTTTCAACGTGCTTGGCAGGTGCTTCCGGCGTCTCCGGCACGTGTTTCTGGCACATCTGACAGGTGGTTCCCGCATGCCCGAAAGGTGATTCCGGTCTGTCCGGTAGGTGGTTCCGGCGTGCACGGCACGTGGTTCTGGTACGTGTCAGAGGTGGTTGCGTATGCCCAACAGGTGATTCCGGACTGTCCGCCACGTGCTTCTGGCACGTCTGAGAGGTGGTTCCAACATGCCCGGCAGGTCATTTCGGAGAGTCGTCCAAGTGGTTCTGGCGTAGCCCGCAGGTGATTTTGGCGTGTCCGGCAGGTGGTTCCGCCGTGCTCGGCAGGTGGTTCAGGCATGGCCGTCACGTGGTTCCAGTCTGTCCAGGACGTGTTTCCAGCTTCTCCGGCAGGTGGTTCTGGTACGTCTGAGAGGTGGTTCCGCCATGGCTGGCAGGTGATCCCGGACTGTCCCCCAGGTGGTTCTGGCATAGCCAGCAGTTAATATTGTCCTGTCCGGCAGGTGGTTCCAGCGAGTCGAACAGGTGGCTCCGGCGTTCTTGGCAGGTGGTTCCGGTCTGTCAGGTAGGTGTTTCCGGCGTTTCTGGCACATGCTTCCGGCACGTCTGAGAGGTGGTTCCGGCAGGCGCGGCAGGCGATTCCGGAGTGTCCGCCAGGTGGTTCTGGCGTACCCGGCAGGTGATTTTGGCGTGTCCGGCAGGTGTTTCTGGCGAGTCGAGCAGGTGGCTCCGGCATGCTCGGCAGGTGCTTCCGGCGTCTCCGGCACTTGGTTCTGGTGTGTCTGAGAGCTGGTTCCGGCATGTCCGGCAGATGATTCCGGAGTGTCCGCCAAGTGGTTCTGGCATACCCAGCAGGTCATTTTGGCGTGTCAGGGAGGTGGTACCGGTGAGTCAAGCAGGTGGTTCCGGCGTGCTCAGCAGGTGGTTCAGGCGGTTCTGGCAGGTGGTATCCGTCTGTTCGGGGTGTGGTTCCAGCATCTCATGAACACGTTTCTGGCACGTCTGAGATATGGTTCCAGCCGGCCCGACAGGTGTTTCCGCAGTGTCCGCCAAGCGGTTCTGGCGTAGTTGGCAGGTGATTTTGGCATGACTGGCAGGTGGTTCCAGCAAGCCTGGCAGGTGATTCCAAAGTGTTCACCAACTGGTTGTGGCGTAGCCGGCAGGTGATTTTTGCGTGATCGGCAGGTGGTTCTGGCGAGTCGAGCAGGTGGTTCCGGCGTGCTCGGCCGGTGCTTCCGGGGTCATTGGCACGGGGTTCTGGCATGTCTGAGAGGTGGTTCCAGCATGCCCGGCAAGCGATTCCGGAGTGTTCGCCAAGTGGTTCTGGCATAGTCGGCAGGTGATTTTGGCATGTCCGGCAGGTGGTTCAGGCGAGTTGAGCAGATGGTTCCAACGTGCTTGGCAGGTGCTTCCGGCGTCTCCGGCACGTGGTTCTGGTCTGTCTGAGAGCTGGTTCCGGCATGTCCGGCAGATGATTCCGGAGTGTTCGCCAAGTGGTTCTGGCATACCCGGCTGGTGATTTGGGCATGTCACGTAGGTGGCTCCGGCGTGCTCGGCAGGTTGTTCAGACGGGTCTGGCAGGTGTTTTCCGTCTGTTCGGGGTGTGGTTCCAGCATCTCATGCACATGGTTCTGGCACGTCTGAGATGTGGTTCCGGCCGGCCCGACAGGTGTTTCCAAAGTGTCCGCCAAGTGGTAATGGCGTAGTTGGCAGGTGATTTTGGCATGACCGGCAGGTGGTTCCAGCAAGCCCGGCAGGTGATTCCGAAGTATTCCCCAACTGGTTGTGGCGTAGCCGGCAGGTGATTTTTGCGTGTCCGGCAGGTGGTTCTGGCGAGTCGAGCCGGTGGTTCCGGCGTGCTCGGCAGGTGCTTCCGGGGTCATTGGCACGTGGTTCTGGCATATCTGAGAGGTGGTTCCGGCATGCCCGACAGGTGATTCTTTAGTGTTCGCCAAGTGTTTCCGGCATAGCCGGCAGGTGATTTTGCATGTCCAGCGGTCGTTCCGGCGGGTCGAGCCGGTGGTTCCGGCGTGTCCGGCAGGTGGTTCCGGTCTGTCCGGCAGGTGGTTCTGTGGTGTCCGGCACGAGGTTCAGTCTGAGAGGCTGTGCCGGCATGCCCCTCACGTGATTCCGGCTTGTCCCCGAAGTGGTGCTGGTGTAGCGGGCAGGTGATTTTGGCGTGTCCGGCAGGTGGTTCAGGCGAGTTGAGCAGGTGGTTGCGACGTGCTCGGCAGGTGCTTCCGGCGTCTCTGGCACGTGTTTCTTGCACATCTGCCTGGTGGTTCCGGCATGCCCAAAAGTTGATTCCGGTCTGTCCGGTAGGTGGTTCCGGCGTGCACGGCACGTGGTTCTGGTACGTCTCATAGGTGGTTGCGTATGCCCAACAGGTCATTCCGGACTGTCAGCCACGTGCTTCTGGCACGTCTGAGAGGTGGCTCCAACATGCTGGGCAGGTCATTTCGGAGAGTCGTCCCAGTGGTTCTGGCGTAGCCCGCAGGTGATTTTGGCGTGTCCGGCATTTGGTTCCGCCGTGATCGGCAGGTGGTTCAGGCATGGCCGTCACGTGGTTCCAGTCTGTCCAGGACGTGTTTCCAGCTTCTCCGGCAGGTGGTTCTGGTATGTCTGAGAGGTGGTTCCGCCATGGCTGGCAGGTGATCCCGGACTGTCCCCCAGGTGGTTCTGACATAGCCAGCAGTTGATATTGGCCTGTCCGGCAGGTGGTTCCAGCGAGTCGAACAGGTGGCTCCGGCGTTCTTGGCAGGTGGTTTCGGTCTGTCCGGTAGGTGTTTCCGGCATGTCAGGCACGTCCTTCCGGCACGTCTGAGAGGTGGTTCCGGCATGCGCGACAGGTGATTCCGTAGTGTCCGCCAGGTGGTTCTGGCATACCCGGCAGGTGATTTTGGCGTGTCCGGCAGGTGTTTCTGGTGAGTCGAGCAGGTGGCTCCGGCATGCTCGGCAGGTGCTTCCGGCGTCTCCGGCACTTGGTTCTGGTGTGTCTGAGAGCTGGTTCCGGCATGTCCGGCAGATGATTCCGGAGTGTCCGCCAAGTGGTTCTGCCATACCCAGGAGGTGATTTTGGCGTGTCAGGGAGGTGGTACCGGTGAGTCGAGCAGGTGGTTCCGGCGTGCTCAGCAGGTGGATCAGGCGGTTCTGGCAGGTGGTATCCGTCTGTTCGGGGTGTGGTTCCAGCATCTCATGAACACGTTTCTGGCACGTCTGAGATGTGGTTCCAGCCGGCCCGACAGGTGTTTCCGCAGTGTCCGCCAAGCGGTTCTGGCGTAGTTGGCAGGTGATTTTGGCATGACTGACCGGTGGTTCCAGCAAGCCTGGCAGGTGATTCCAAAGTGTTCACCAACTGGTTGTGGCGTAGCCGGCAGGTGATTTTTGCGTGTCCGGCAGGTGGTTCTGGCGAGTCGAGCAGGTGGTTCCGGCGTGCTCGGCAGGTGCTTCCGGGGTCATTGGCACGTGGTTCTGGCATATCTGAGAGGTGGTTCCGGCATGCCCGGCAGGTGATTCTTTAGTGTTCGCCAAGTGTTTCCGGCGTAGCCGGCAGGTGATTTTGCATGTCCAGCGGTCGTTCCGGCGGGTCGAGCCGGTGGTTCCGGTGTGTCCGGCAGGTGGTTCCGGTCTGTCCGCTAGGTGATTCCGGCGTGTCCGGCACGTGCTTCCGGCACGTCTGAGAGGTGGTTCCGGCATGCGTGACAGTTGATTTCGGAGTGTCCGCCAGGTGGTTCTGGCGTACCCGGCAGGTGATTTTGGCGTGTCCGGCAGGTGTTTCTGGCGAGTGGAGCAGGTGGCTCCGGCATGCTCGGCAGGTGCTTCCGGCGTCTCCGGCACGTGGTTCTGGTGTGTCTGAGAGCTGGTTCTGGCATGTCCGGCAGATGATTCCGGAGTGTCCGCCAAGTGGTTCTGGCATACCCGTCAGGTGATTTTGGCGTGTCAGGTAGGTGGTTCTGGCGAGTCGAGCAGGTGGCTCCGGCGTGCTCGGCAGGTTGTTCAGACGGGTCTGGCAGGTGTTTTCCGTGTGTTCGGGGTGTGGTTCCAGCATCTCATGCACATGGTTCTGGCACGTGTGAGATGTGGTTCCGGCCGGCCAGACAGGGGTATCCACAGTGTCCGCCAAGTGGTACTGGCGTAGATGGCAGGTGATTTTGGCATGACTGGCAGGTGGTTCCAGCAAGCCCGGCAGGTGATTCCGAAGTGTTCCCCAACTGGTTGTGGCGTAGCCGGCAGGTGATTTTTGCGTGTCCGGCAGGTGGTTCTGGCGAGTCGAGCAGGTGGTTCCGGCGTGCTCGGCAGGTGCTTCCGGGGTCACTGGCACGTGGTTCTGGCATATCTGAGAGGTGGTTCCGGCATGCCCGGCAGGTGATTCCGGAGTGTTCGCCAAGTGTTTCCGGCGTAGCCGGCAGGTGATTTTGCATGTCCAGCGGTCGTTCCGGCGGGTCGAGCCGGTGGTTCCGGTGTGTCCGGCAGGTGGTTCCGGTCTGTCCGGCAGGTTGTTCTGTGGTGTCCGGCACGAGGTTCAGTCTGAGAGGCTGTGCCGGCATGCCCCTCACGTGATTCCGGAGTGTCCCCGAAGTGGTGCTTGCGTAGCCGGCAGGTGATTTTGGCGTGTCCGGCAGGTGTTTCTGGCGAGTCGAGCAGGTGGCTCCGGCATGCTCGGCAGGTGCTTCCGGCGTCTCCGGCACGTGGTTCTGGTGTGTCTGAGAGCTGGTTCCGGCATGTCCGGCAGATGATTCCGGAGTGTACGCCAAGTGGTTCTGGCATACCCGGCTGGTGATTTGGGCATGTCAGGTAGGTGGTTCCGGCGAGTCGAGCAGGTGGCTCCGGCGTGCTCGGCAGGTTGTTGGGACGGGTCTGGCAGGTGTTTTCCGTCTGTTCGGGGTGTGGTTCCAGCATCTCATGCACATGGTTCTGGCACGTCTGAGATGTGGTTCCGGCCGGCCCGACAGGTGTTTCCACAGTGTCCGCCAAGTGGTACTGGCGTAGTTGGCAGGTGATTTTGGCATGACCGGCAGGTGGTTCCAGCAAGCCCGGCAGGTGATTCCGAAGTGTTCCCCAACTGGTTGTGGCGTAGCCGGCAGGTGATTTTTGCGTGTCCGGCAGGTGGTTCTGGCGAGTCGAGCAGGTGGTTCCGGCGTGCTCGGCTGGTGCTTCCGGGGTCATTGGCATGTGGTTCTGGCATATCTGAGAGATGGTTCCGGCATGCCCGGCAGGTGATTCCGGAGTGTTCGCCCAGTGTTTCCGGCGTAGCCGGCAGGTGATTTTGCATGTCCAGCGGTCGTTCCGGCGGGTCGAGCCTGTGGTTCCGGCGTGTCCGGCATGTGGTTCCGGTCTGTCCGGCAGGTGGTTCTGTGTTGTCCGTCACGAGGTTCAGTCTGAGAGGCTGTGCCGGCATGCCCCTCACGTGATTCCGGCTTGTCCCCGAAGTGGTGCTGGTGTAGCGGGCAGGTGATTTTGGCGTGTCCGGCAGGTGGTTCAGGCGAGTTGAGCAGGTGGTTGCGACGTGCTCGGCAGGTGGTTCCGGCGTCTCCGGCACGTGTTTCTTTCACATCTGACTGGTGGTTCCGGCATGCCCAAAAGTTGATTCCGGTCTGTCCGGTAGGTGGTTCCGGCGTGCACGGCACGTGGTTCTGGTACGTGTCAGAGGTGGTTGCGTGTGCCCAACAGGTGATTCCGGACTGTCCGCCACGTGCTTCTGGCACGTCTGAGAGGTGGTTCCAACATGCCCGGCAGGTCATTTCGGAGAGTCGTCCAAGTGGTTCTGGCGTAGCCCGCAGGTGATTTTGGCGTGTCCGGCAGGTGGTTCCGCCGTGCTCGGCAGGTGGTTCAGGCATGGCCGTCACGTGGTTCCAGTCTGTCCAGGACGTGTTTCCAGCTTCTCCGGCAGGTGGTTCTGGTACGTCTGAGAGGTGGTTCCGCCATGGCTGGCAGGTGATCCCGGACTGTCCCCCAGGTGGTTCTGGCATAGCCAGCAGTTGACATTGGCCTGTCCGGCAGGTGGTTCCAGCGAGTCGAACAGGTGGCTCCGGCGTTCTTGGCAGGTGGTTCCGGTCTGTCCGGTAGGTGTTTCCAGCGTGTCTGGCACGTGCTTCCGGCACGTCTGAGAGGTGGTTCCGGCATGCACGGCAGGTGATTCCGTAGTGTCCGCCAGGTGGTTCTGGCGTACCCGGCAGGTGATTTTGGCGTGTCCGGCAGGTGTTTCTGGCGAGTCGAGCAGGTGGCTCCGGCATGCTCGGCAGGTGCTTCCGGCGTCTCCGGCACTTGGTTCTGGTGTGTCTGAGAGCTGGTTCCGGCATGTCCGGCAGATGATTCCGGAGTGTCCGCCAAGTGGTTCTGGCATACCCAGCAGGTGATTTTGGCGTGTCAGGGAGGTGGTACCCGTGAGTCGAGCAGGTGGTTCCGGCGTGCTCAGCAGGTGGTTCAGGCGGTTCTGGCAGGTGGTATCCGTCTGTTCGGGGTGTGGTTCCAGCATCTCATGAACACGTTTCTGGCATGTCTGAGAGGTGGTTCCGGCATGCCCGGCAAGTGATTCCGGAGTGTTCGCCAAGTGGTTCTGGCATAGTCGGCAGGTGATTTTGGCATGTCCGGCAGGTGGCTCACGCGAGTTGAGCAAGTGGTCCCAACGTGCTTGGCAGGTGCTTCCGGCGTCTCCGGCACTTGGTTGTGATGTGTCTGAGAGCTGGTTCCGGCATGTCCGGGAGATGATTCCGGAGTGTCCGCCAATTGGTTCTGGCATACCCAGCAGGTGATTTTGGCGTGTCAGGGAGGTGGTTCCGGCGAGTCGAGCAGGTGGCCCCGGCGTGCTCGGCAGGTTGTTCAGACGGGTCTGGCAGGTGTTTTCCGTCTGTTCGGGGTGTGGTTCCAGCATCTCATGCACATGGTTCTGGCACGTCTGAGATGTGGTTCCGGCCGGCCCGACAGGTGTTTCCACAGTGTCCGCCAAGTGGTACTGGCGTAGTTGGCAGGTGATTTTGGCATGACCGGCAGGTGGTTTCAGCAAGCCCGGCAGGTGATTCCGAAGTGTTCCCCAACTGGTTGTGGCGTAGCCGGCAGGTGATTTTTGCGTGTCCGGCAGGTGGTTCTGGCGAGTCGAGCAGGTGGTTCCGGCGTGCTCGGCTGGTGCTTCCGGGGTCATTGGCATGTGGTTCTGGCATATCTGAGAGGTGGTTCCGGCATGCCCGGCAGGTGATTCCGGAGTGTTCGTCAAGTGTTTCCGGCGTAGCCGGCAGGTGATTTTGCATGTCCAGCGGTCGTTCCGGCGGGTCGAGCCGGTGGTTCCGGCGTGTCCGGCAGGTGGTTCCGGTCTGTCCGGCAGGTGGTTCTGTGGTGTCCGGCACGAGGTTCAGTCTGAGAGGCTGTGCCGGCATGCCCCTCACGTGATTCCGGCTTGTCCCCGAAGTGGTGCTGGTGTAGCGGGCAGGTGATTTTGGCATGTCCGGCAGGTGGTTCAGGCGAGTTGAGCAGGTGGTTGCGACGTGCTCGGCAGGTGGTTCCGGCGTCTCCGGCACGTGTTTCTGGCACATCTGACTGGTGGTTCCGGCATGCCCAAAAGTTGATTCCGGTCTGTCCGGTAGGTGGTTCCGGCGTGCACGGCACGTGGTTCTGGTACGTGTCAGAGGTGGTTGCGTATGCCCAACAGGTGATTCCGGACTGTCCGCCACGTGCTTCTGGCACGTCTGAGAGGTGGTTCCAACATGCCCGGCAGGTCATTTCGGAGAGTCGTCCAAGTGGTTCTGGCGTAGCCCGCAGGTGATTTTGGCGTGTCCGGCAGGTGGTTCCGCCGTGCTTGGCAGGTGGTTCAGGCATGGCCGTCACGTGGTTCCAGTCTGTCCAGGACGTGTTTCCAGCTTCTCCGGCAGGTGGTTGTGGTACGTCTGAGAGGTGGTTCCGCCATGGCTGGCAGGTGATCCCGGACTGTCCCCCAGCTGGTTCTGGCATAGCCAGCAGTTGACATTGGCCTGTCCGGCAGGTGGTTCCAGCGAGTCGAACAGGTGGCTCCGGCGTTCTTGGCAGGTGGTTCCGGTCTGTCCGGTAGGTGTTTCCAGCGTGTCTGGCACGTGCTTCCGGCACGTCTGAGAGGTGGTTCCGGCATGCACGGCAGGTGAATCCGTAGTGTCCGCCAGGTGGTTCTGGCGTACCCGGCAGGTGATTTTGGCGTGTCCGGCAGGTGTTTCTGGCGAGTCGAGCAGGTGGCTCCGGCATGCTCGGCAGGTGCTTCCGGCGTCTCCGGCACTTGGTTCTGGTGTGTCTGAGAGCTGGTTCCGGCATGTCCGGCAGATGATTCCGGAGTGTCCGCCAAGTGGTTCTGGCATACCCAGCAGGTGATTTTGGCGTGTCAGGGAGGTGGTACCGGTGAGTCGAGCAGGTGGTTCCGGCGTGCTCAGCAGGTGGTTCAGGCGGTTCTGGCAGGTGGTATCCGTCTGTTCGGGGTGTGGTTCCAGCATCTCATGAACACGTTTCTGGCACGTCTGAGATGTGGTTCCAGCCGGCCCGACAGGCGTTTCCGCATTGTCTGCCAAGCGGTTCTGGCGTAGCCGGCAGGTGATTTTTGCGTGATCGGCAGGTGGTTCTGGCGAGTCGAGCAGGTGGTTCCGGCGTGCTCGGCTGGTGCTTCCGGGGTCATTGGCACGGGGTTCTGGCATGTCTGAGAGGTGGTTCCTGCATGCCCGGCAAGTGATTCCGGAGTGTTCGCCAAGTGGTTCTGGCATAGTCGGCAGGTGATTTTGGCATGTCCGGCAGGTGGTTCAGGCGAGTTGAGCAGGTGGTTCCAACGTGCTTGGCAGGTGCTTCCGGCGTCTCCGGCACGTGTTTCTGGCACATCTGACAGGTGGTTCCGGCATGCCCGAAAGGTGATTACGGTCTGTTCCGTAGGTGGTTCCAGCCTGCACGGCATGTGGTTCTGGACGTCTCAGAGGTGGTTGCGCATGCCCAACAGGTGATTCCGGACTGTCCACCACATGGTTCTGGCACGTCTGAGAGGTGGTTCCGGCATGCCCGGCAGGTCATCCCAGAGAGTCCTCCAAGTGGTTCTCGCATAACACGCCGGTGATTTTGGCGTGTCTGGCAGGTTGTTCCGTTGTGCTTGGCAGGTGGTTCAGGCTTGGCCGGCAGGTGGTTCCAGACTGTCCAGGACGTGTTTCCAGCTTCTCCGGCAGGTGGTTCTGGTATGTCTGAGAGGTGGTTCCGCCATGGCTGGCAGGTGATCCCGGACTCTCCCCCAGGTGGTTCTGGCATAGCCAGCAGTTGATATTGGCCTGTCCGGCAGGTGGTTCCAGCGAGTCAAACAGGTGGCTCCGGCGTTCTTGGCAGGTGGTTTCGGTCTGTCCGGTAGGTGTTTCCGGCGTGTCCGGCACGTGCTTCCGGCACGTCTGAGAGGTGGTTCCTTCATGCACGTCAGGTGATTCCGTAGTGTCCGCCAGGTGGTTCTGGCGTACCCGGCAGGTGATTTTGGCGTGTCCGGCAGGTGTTTCTGGCGAGTCGAGCAGGTGGCTCCGGCATGCTCGGCAGGTGCTTCCGGCGTCTCCGGCACTTGGTTCTGGTGTGTCTGAGAGCTGGTTCCGGCATGTCCGGCAGATGATTCCGGAGTGTCCGCCAAGTGGTTCTGGCATACCCAGCAGGTGATTTTGGCGTGTCAGGGAGGTGGTACCGGTGAGTCGAGCAGGTGGTTCCGGCGTGCTCAGCAGGTGGTTCAGGCGGTTCTGGCAGGTGGTATCCGTCTGTTCGGGGTGTGGTTCCAGCATCTCATGAACACGTTTCTGGCACGTCTGAGATGTGGTTCCAGCCGGCCCGACAGGTGTTTCCGCAGTGTCCGCCAAGCGGTTCTGGCGTAGTTGGCAGGTGATTTTGGCATGACTGGCAGGTGGTTCCAGCAAGCCTGGCAGGTGATTCCAAAGTGTTCACCAACTGGTTGTGGCGTAGTCGGCAGGTGATTTTTGCGTTCTTGGCAGGTGGTTCCGGTCTGTCCGGTAGGTGTTTCCGGCGTGTCCGGCACGTGCTTCCGGCACGTCTGAGAGGTGGTTCCGGCATGCGCGGCAGGTGATTCCGTAGTGTCCGCCAGGTGGTTCTGGCATACCCAGCAGGTGATTTTGGCGTGTCAGGGAGGTGGTACCGGTGAGTCGAGCAGGTGGTTCCGGCGTGCTCAGCAGGTGGTTCAGGCGGTTCTGGCAGGTGGTATCCGTCTGTTCGGGGTGTGGTTCCAGCATCTCATGAACACGTTTCTGGCACGTCTGAGATGTGGTTCCAGCCGGCCCGACAGGCGTTCCCGCATTGTCTGCCAAGCGGTTCTGGCGTAGCCGGCAGGTGATTTTTGCGTGATCGGCAGGTGGTTCTGGCGAGTCAAGCAGGTGGTTCCGGCGTGCTCGCCTGGTGCTTCCTGGGTCATGGGCACGGGGTTCTGGCATGTCTGAGAGGTGGTTCCTGCATGCCCGGCAAGTGATTCCGGAGTGTTCGCCAAGTGGTTCTGGCATAGTCGGCAGGTGATTTTGGCATGTCCGGCAGGTGGTTCAGGCGAGTTGAGCAGGTGGTTCCAACGTGCTTGGCATGTGCTTCCGGCGTCTCCGGCACGTGTTTCCGGCACATCTGACAGGTGGTTCCGGCATGCCCGAAAGGTGATTCCGGTCTGTCCGGTAGGTGGTTCCAGCCTGCACGGCATGTGGTTCTGGTACGTCTCAGAGGTGGTTGCGCATGCCCAAGAGGTGATTCCGGACTGTCCGCAACATGGTTCTGGCACGTCTGAGAGGTGGTTCCGGCATGCCCGGCAGGTCATCCCAGAGAGTCCTCCAAGTGGTTCTGGCATAACACGCAGGTGATTTTGGCGTGTCTGGCAGGTTGTTCCGTTGTGCTTGGCAGGTGGTTCAGGCTTGGCCGACAGGTGGTTCCAGACTGTCCAGGACGTGTTTCCAGCTTCTCCGGCAGGTGGTTCTGGTACGTCTGAGAGGTGGTTCGGCCATGGCTGGCAGGCGATTCCGGACCGTCCCCCAGGTGGTTCTGGCATAGCCAGCAGTTGATATTGGCCTGTCCGGCAGGTGGTTCCAGCGAGTCGAACAGGTGGCTCCGGCGTGCTCGGCAGGTGGTTCCGGTCTGTCCGGTAGGTGATTCCGGCGTGTCCGGCACGTGCTTCCGGCACGTCTGAGAGGTGGTTCCGGCATGCGCGACAGGTGATTTCGGAGTGTCCGCCAGGTGGTTCTGGCGTACCCGGCAGGTGATTTTGGCGTGTCCGGCAGGTGTTTCTGGCGAGTCGAGCAGGTGGCTCCGGCATGCTCGGCAGGTGCTTCCGGCGTCTCCGGCACGTGGTTCTGGTGTGTCTGAGAGCTGGTTCCGGCATGTCCGGCAGATGATTCCGGAGTGTCCGCCAAGTGGTTCTGGCATACCCGGCTGGTGATTTGGGCATGTCAGGTAGGTGGTTCCGGCGAGTCGAGCAGGTGGCTCCGGCGTGCTCGGCAGGTTGTTCAGACGGGTCTGGCAGGTGTTTTCCGTCTGTTCGGGGTGTGGTTCCAGCATCTCATGCACATGGTTCTGGCACGTCTGAGATGTGGTTCCGGCCGGCCCGACAGGTGTTTCCACAGTGTCCGCCAAGTGGTACTGGCGTAGTTGGCAGGTGATTTTGGCATGACCGGCAGGTGGTTCCAGCAAGCCCGGCAGGTGATTCCGAAGTGTTCCCCAACTGGTTGTGGCGTAGCCGGCAGGTGATTTTTGCGTGTCCGGCAGGTGGTTCTGGCGAGTCGAGCAGGTGGTTCCGGCGTGCTCGGCAGGTGCTTCCGGGGTCATTGGCACGTGGTTCTGGCATATCTGAGAGGTGGTTCCGGCATGCCCGGCACGTGATTCCGGAGTGTTCGCCAAGTGTTTCCGGCGTAGCCAGCAGGTGATTTTGCATGTCCAGCGGTCGTTCCGGCGGGTCGAGCCGGTGGTTCCGGCGTGTCCGGCAGGTGGTTCCGGTCTGTCCGGCAGGTGGTTCTGTGTTGTCCGTCACGAGGTTCAGTCTGAGAGGCTGTGCCGGCATGCCCCTCACGTGATTCCGGCTTGTCCCCGAAGTGGTGCTGGTGTAGCGGGCAGGTGATTTTGGCATGTCCGGCAGGTGGTTCAGGCGAGTTGAGCAGGTGGTTGCGACGTGCTCGGCAGGTGCTTCCGGCGTCTCCGGCACGTGTTTCTGGCACATCTGACTGGTGGTTCCGGCACGCCCAAAAGTTGATTCCGGTCTGTCCGGTAGGTGGTTCCGGCGTGCACGGCACGTGGTTCTGGTACGTGTCAGAGGTGGTTGCGTGTGCCCAACAGGTGATTCCGGACTGTCCGCCACGTGCTTCTGGCACGTCTGAGAGGTGGTTCCAACATGCCCGGCAGGTCATTTCGGAGAGTCGTCCAAGTGGTTCTGGCGTAGCCCGCAGGTGATTTTGGCGTGTCCGGCAGGTGGTTCCGCCGTGCTCGGCAGGTGGTTCAGGCATGGCCGTCACGTGGTTCCAGTCTGTCCAGGACGTGTTTCCAGCTTCTCCGGCAGGTGGTTCTGGTACGTCTGAGAGGTGGTTCCGCCATGGCTGGCAGGTGATCCCGGACTGTCCCCCAGGTGGTTCTGGCATAGCCAGCAGTTGACATTGGCCTGTCCGGCAGGTGGTTCCAGCGAGTCGAACAGGTGGCTCCGGCGTTCTTGGCAGGTGGTTCCGGTCTGTCCGGTAGGTGTTTCCAGCGTGTCTGGCACGTGCTTCCGGCACGTCTGAGAGGTGGTTCCGGCATGCACGGCAGGTGAATCCGTAGTGTCCGCCAGGTGGTTCTGGCGTACCCGGCAGGTGATTTTGGCGTGTCCGGCAGGTGTTTCTGGCGAGTCGAGCAGGTGGCTCCGGCATGCTCGGCAGGTGCTTCCGGCGTCTCCGGCACTTGGTTCTGGTGTGTCTGAGAGCTGGTTCCGGCATGTCCGGCAGATGATTCCGGAGTGTCCGCCAAGTGGTTCTGGCATACCCAGCAGGTGATTTTGGCGTGTCAGGGAGGTGGTACCGGTGAGTCGAGCAGGTGGTTCCGGCGTGCTCAGCAGGTGGTTCAGGCGGTTCTGGCAGGTGGTATCCGTCTGTTCGGGGTGTGGTTCCAGCATCTCATGAACACGTTTCTGGCACGTCTGAGATGTGGTTCCGGCCGGCCCGACAGGTGTTTCCGCAGTGTCTGCCAAGTGGTACTGGCGTAGTTGGCAGGTGATTTTGGCATGACCGGCAGGTGGTTCCAGCAAGCCCGGCAGGTGATTCCGAAGTGTTCAACAACTGGTTGTGGCGTAGCCGGCAGGTGATTTTTGCGTGATCGGCAGGTGGTTCTGGCGAGTCGAGCAGGTGGTTCCGGCGTGCTCGGCTGGTGCTTCCGGGGTCATTGGCACGGGGTTCTGGCATATCTGAGAGGTGGTTCCTGCATGCCCGGCAAGTGATTCCGGAGTGTTCGCCAAGTGGTTCCGGCGTAGTCGGCAGGTGATTTTGCATGTCCAGCGGTCGTTCCGGCGGGTCGAGCCGGTGGTTCCGGCGTGTCCGGCAGGTGGTTCCGGTCTGTCCGGCAGGTGGTTCTGTGGTGTCCGGCACGAGGTTCAGTCTGAGAGGCTGTGCCGGCATGCCCCTCACGTGATTCCGGCTTGTCCCCGAAGTGGTGCTGGTGTAGCGGGCAGGTGATTTTGGCATGTCCGGCAGGTGGTTCAGGCGAGTTGAGCAGGTGGTTCCGACGTGCTCGGCAGGTGCTTCCGGCGTCTCCGGCACGTGTTTCTGGCACATCAGACTGGTGGTTCCGGCATGCCCAAAAGTTGATTCCGGTCTGTCCGGTAGGTGGTTCCAGCCTGCACGGCACGTGGTTCTGGTACGTCTCAGAGGTGGTTGCGTATGCCCAACAGGTGATTCCGGACTGTCCGCCACATGGTTCTGGCACGTCTGAGAGGTGGTTCCAACATGCCCGGCAGGTCATTTCAGAGAGTCCTCCAAGTGGTTCTGGCGTAACCCGCAGGTGATTTTGGCGTGTCTGGCAGGTGGTTCCGTCGTGCTCGGCAGGTGGTTCAGGCATGGCCGTCACGTGGTTCCAGACTGTCCAGGACGTGTTTCCAGCTTCTCCGGCAGGTGGTTCTGGTACGTCTGAGAGGTGGTTCCGCCATGGCTGGCAGGTGATCCCGGACTGTCCCCCAGGTGGTTCTGGCATAGCCAGCAGTTGATATTGGCCTGTCCGGCAGGTGGTTCCAGCGAGTCGAACAGGTGGCTCCGGCGTGCTTGGCAGGTGGTTTTGGTCTGTCCGGTAGGTGTTTCCGGCGTGTCTGGCACGTGCTTCCGGCACGTCTGAGAGGTGGTTCCGTCATGCACGTCAGGTGATTCCGGAGTGTCCGCCAGGTGGTTCTGGCGTACCCGGCAGGTGATTTTGGCGTGTCCGGCAGGTGTTTCTGGCGAGTCGAGCAGGTGGCTCCGGCATGCTCGGCAGGTGCTTCCGGCGTCTCCGGCACTTGGTTCTGGTGTGTCTGAGAGCTGGTTCCGGCATGTCCGGCAGATGATTCCGGAGTGTCCGCCAAGTGGTTCTGGCATACCCAGCAGGTGATTTTGGCGTGTCAGGGAGGTGGTACCGGTGAGTCGAGCAGGTGGTTCCGGCGTGCTCAGCAGGTGGTTCAGGCGGTTCTGGCAGGTGGTATCCGTCTGTTCGGGGTGTGGTTCCAGCATCTCATGAACACGTTTCTGGCACGTCTGAGATGTGGTTCCAGCCGGCCCGACAGGTGTTTCCGCAGTGTCCGCCAAGCGGTTCTGGCGTAGTTGGCAGGTGATTTTGGCATGACTGGCAGGTGGTTCCAGCAAGCCTGGCAGGTGATTCCAAAGTGTTCACCAACTGGTTGTGGCGTAGCCGGCAGGTGATTTTTGCGTGATCGGCAGGTGGTTCTGGCGAGTCGAGCAGGTGGTTCCGGCGTGCTCGGCTGGTGCTTCCGGGGTCATTGGCACGGGGTTCTGGCATGTCTGAGTGGTGGTTCCTGCATGCCCGGCAAGTGATTCCGGAGTGTTCGCCAAGTGGTTCTGGCATAGTCGGCAGGTGATTTTGGCATGTCCGGCAGGTGGTTCAGGCGAGTTGAGCAGGTGGTTCCAACGTGCTTGGCAGGTGCTTCCGGCGTCTCCGGCACGTGTTTCTGGCACATCTGACAGGTGGTTCCGGCATGCCCGAAAGGTGATTCCGGTCTGTCCGGTAGGTGGTTCCAGCCGGCACGGCATGTGGTTCTGGTACGTCTCTGAGGTGGTTGCGCATGCCCAAGAGGTGATTCCGGACTGTCCGCCACATGGTTCTGGCACGTCTGAGAGGTGGTTCCGGCATGCCCGGCAGGTCATCCCAGAGAGTCCTCCAAGTGGTTCTGGCATAACACGCAGGTGATTTTGGCGTGTCTGGCAGGTTGTTCCGTTGTGCTCGGCAGGTGGTTCAGGCTTGGCCGGCAGGTGGTTCCAGTCTGTCCAGGACGTGTTTCCAGCTTCTCCGGCAGGTGGTTCTGGTACGTCTGAGAGGTGGTTCCGCCATGGCTGGCAGGTGATCCCGGACTCTCCCCCAGGTGGTTCTGGCATAGCCAGCAGTTGATATTGGCCTGTCCGGGAGGTGGTTCCAGCGAGTCGAACAGGTGGCTCCGGCGTGCTCGGCAGGTGGTTCTGGTCTGTCCGGTAGGTGTTTCCGGCGTGTCTGGCACGTGCTTCCGGCACGTCTGAGAGGTGGTACCGCCATGCGCGGCAGGTGATTCCGGAGTGTCCGCCAGGTGGTTCTGGCGTACCAGGCAGGTGATTTTGGCGTGTCCGGCTGGTGTTTCTGGCGAGTCGAGCAGGTGGCTCCGGCATGCTCGGCAGGTGCTTCCGGCGTCCCCGGCACTTGGTTGTGGTGTGTCTGAGAGCTGGTTCCGGCATGTCCGGCAGATGATTCCGGAGTGTCCGCCAAGTGGTTCTGGCATACCCAGCAGGTGATTTTGGCGTGTCAGTGAGGTGGTACCGGTGAGTCGAGCAGGTGGTTCCGGCGTGCTCAGCAGGTGGTTCAGGCGGTTCTGGCAGGTGGTATCCGTCTGTTCGGGGTGTGGTTCCAGCATCTCATGAACACGTTTCTGGCACGTCTGAGATGTGGTTCCAGCCGGCCCGACAGGTGTTTCCGCAGTGTCCGCCAAGCGGTTCTGGCGTAGTTGGCAGGTGATTTTGGCATGACTGGCAGGTGGTTCCAGCAAGCCTGGCAGGTGATTCCAAAGTGTTCACCAACTGGTTGTGGCGTAGCCGGCAGGTGATTTTTGCGTGATCGGCAGGTGGTTCTGGCGAGTCGAGCAGGTGGTTCCGGCGTGCTCGGCTGGTGCTTCCGGGGTCATTGGCACGGGGTTCTGGCATGTCTGAGTGGTGGTTCCTGCATGCCCGGCAAGTGATTCCGGAGTGTTCGCCAAGTGGTTCTGGCATAGTCGGCAGGTGATTTTGGCATGTCCGGCAGGTGGTTCAGGCGAGTTGAGCAGGTGGTTCCAACGTGCTTGGCAGGTGCTTCCGGCGTCTCCGGCACGTGTTTCTGGCACATCTGACAGGTGGTTCCGGCATGCCCGAAAGGTGATTCCGGTCTGTCCGGTAGGTGGTTCCAGCCGGCACGGCATGTGGTTCTGGTACGTCTCAGAGGTGGTTGCGCATGCCCAACAGGTGATTCCGGACTGTCCGCCACATGGTTCTGGCACGTCTGAGAGGTGGTTCCGGCATGCCCGGAAGGTCATCCCAGAGAGTCCTCCAAGTGGTTCTGGCATAACACGCAGGTGATTTTGGCGTGTCTGGCAGGTTGTTCCGTTGTGCTTGGCAGGTGGTTCAGGCTTGGCCGGCAGGTGGTTCCAGACTGTCCAGGACGTGTTTCCAGCTTCTCCGGCAGGTGGTTCTGGTACGTCTGAGAGGTGGTTCCGCCATGGC
>NW_027226651.1:0-24187 GCF_037783145.1 Equus przewalskii | reverse complement strand
CTGCCGCGTATGACGGAACCACTTCTCAGACGTGCCGGAAGCACGTGCCAGACACGCCGGAAACACCTACCGGACAGACCGGAACCACCTGCCAAGAACGCCGGAGCCACCTGTTCGACTCGCTGGAACCACCTGCCGGACAGGCCAATATCAACTGCTGGCTATGCCAGAACCACCTGGGGGACAGTCCGGGATCACCTGCCAGCCATGGCGGAACCACCTCTCAGACGTACCAGAACCACCTGCCGGAGAAGCTGGAAACACGTCCTGGACAGACTGGAACCACGAGACGGCCATGCCTGAACCACCTGCCGAGCACGGCGGAACCACCTGCCAGACACGCCAAAATCACCAGGGGGCTACGCCAGAACCACTTGGACGACTCTCCGAAATGACCTGCCGGGCATGTTGGAACCACCTCTCAGACGTGCCAGAAGCACGTGCGGACAGTCTGGAATCACCTGTTGGGCATACGCAACCACCTCTGAGAGGTACCAGAACCACGTGCCGTGCACGCCGGAACCACCTACCGGACAGACCGGAATCAACTTTTGGGCATGCCGGAACCACCAGTCAGATGTGCCAGAAACACGTGCCGGAGACGCCGGAAGCACCTGCCGAGCACGTCGCAACCACCTGCTCAACTCGCCTGAACCACCTGCCGGACACGCCAAAATCACCTGCCCGCTACACCAGCACCACTTCGGGGACAAGCCGGAATCACGTGAGGGGCATGCCGGCACAGCCTCTCAGACTGAACCTCGTGCCGGACACCACAGAACCACCTGCCGGACAGACCGGAACCACCTGCCGGACACGCCGGAACCACCGGCTCGACCCGCCGGAACGACCGCTGGACATGCAAAATCACCTGCCGGCTACGCCGGAAACACTTGGCGAACACTCCGGAATCACCTTCCGGGTATGCCGGAACCACCTCTCAGATATGCCAGAACCACGTGCCAATGACCCCAGAAGCACCTGCCGAGCACGCCGGAACCACCTGCTCGACTCGCCAGAACCACCTGCCGGACACGCAAAAATCACCTGCCGGCTACGCCACAACCAGTTGGGGAACACTTCGGAATCACATGCCGGGCTTGCTGGAACCACCTGCCGGTCATGCCAAAATCACCTGCCAACTACGCCAGTACCACTTGGCGGACACTGTGGAAACACCTGTCGGGCCGGCCGGAACCACATCTCAGACGTGCCAGAACCATGTGCATGAGATGCTGGAACCACACCCCGAACAGACGGAAAACACCTGCCAGACCCGTCTGAACAACCTGCCGAGCACGCCGGAGCCACCTGCTCGACTCGCCGGAACCACCTACCTGACATGCCCAAATCACCAGCCGGGTATGCCAGAACCACTTGGCGGACACTCCGGAATCATCTGCCGGACATGCCGGAACCAGCTCTCAGACACACCAGAACCACGTGCCGGAGACGCCGGAAGCACCTGCCGAGCATGCCCCAGCCACCTGCTCGACTCGCCGGAAACACCTGCCGGACACGTCCAAATCACCTGCCGGGTACGCCAGAACCACCTGGCGGACACTCCGAAATCACCTGTCGCGCATGCCGGAACCACCTCTCAGACGTGACGGAAGCACATGCCGGACACGCCGGAATCAACTACCGGACAGACCGGAACCACCTGCCGAGCACGCCGGAGCCACCTGTTCGACTCGCTGGAACCACCTGCCGGACAGGCCAATATCAACTGCTGGCTATGCCAGAACCACCTGGGGGACGGTCCGGAATCACCTGGCAGCCATGGCGGAACCACCTCTCAGACGTACCAGAACCACCTGCCGGAGAAGCTGGAAACACGTCCTGGACAGTCTGGAACCACCTGCCGGCCAAGCCTGAACCACCTGCCAAGCACAACGGAACAACCTGCCAGACACGCCAAAATCACCTGCGTGTTATGCCAGAACCACTTGGAGGACTCTCTGGGATGACCTGCCGGGCATGCCGGAACCACCTCTCAGACGTGCCAGAACCATGTGGCGGACAGTCCGGAATCACCTGTTGGGCATGCGCAACCACCTCTGAGACGTACCAGAACCACATGCCGTGCCGGCTGGAACCACCTACCGGACAGACCGGAATCACCTTTCGGGCATGCCGGAACCACCTGTCAGATGTGCCAGAAACACGTGCCGGAGACGCCGGAAGCACCTGCCAAGCACGTTGGAACCACCTGCTCAACTCGCCTGAACCACCTGCCGGACATGCCAAAATCACCTGCCGACTATGCCAGAACCACTTGGCGAACACTCCGGAATCACTTGCCGGGCATGCAGGAACCACCACTCAGACATGCCAGAACCCCGTGCCAATGACCCCGGAAGCACCAGCCGAGCACGCCGGAACCACCTGCTCGACTCGCCAGAACCACCTGCCGATCACGCAAAAATCACCTGCCGGCTACGCCACAACCAGTTGGTGAACACTTTGGAATCACCTGCCAGGCTTGCTGGAACCACCTGCCAGTCATGCCAAAATCACCTGCCAACTACGCCAGAACCGCTTGGCGGACACTGCGGAAACACCTTACGGGCCGGCTGGAACCACATCTCAGACGTGCCAGAAACGTGTTCATGAGATGCTGGAACCACACCCCGAACAGACGGATACCACCTGCCAGAACCGCCTGAACCACCTGCTGAGCACGCCGGAACCACCTGCTCGACTCACCGGTACCACCTCCCTGACACGCCAAAATCACCTGCTGGGTATGCCAGAACCACTTGGCGGACACTCCGGAATCATCTGCCGGACATGCCGGAACCAGCTCTCAGACACACCAGAACCAAGTGCCGGAGACGCCGGAAGCACCTGCCGAGCATGCCGGAGCCACCTGCTCGACTCGCCAGAAACACCTGCCGGACACGCCAAAATCACCTGCCGGGTACCCCAGAACCACCTGGCGGACACTCCGGAATCACCTGCCGCGTATGACGGAACCACTTCTCAGACGTGCCGGAAGCACGTGCCAGACACGCCGGAAACACCTACCGGACAGACCGGAACCACCTGCCAAGAACGCCGGAGCCACCTGTTCGACTCGCTGGAACCACCTGCCGGACAGGCCAATATCAACTGCTGGCTATGCCAGAACCACCTGGGGGACAGTCCGGGATCACCTGCCAGCCATGGCGGAACCACCTCTCAGACGTACCAGAACCACCTGCCGGAGAAGCTGGAAACACGTCCTGGACAGACTGGAACCACGAGACGGCCATGCCTGAACCACCTGCCGAGCACGGCGGAACCACCTGCCAGACACGCCAAAATCACCAGGGGGCTACGCCAGAACCACTTGGACGACTCTCCGAAATGACCTGCCGGGCATGTTGGAACCACCTCTCAGACGTGCCAGAAGCACGTGCGGACAGTCTGGAATCACCTGTTGGGCATACGCAACCACCTCTGAGAGGTACCAGAACCACGTGCCGTGCACGCCGGAACCACCTACCGGACAGACCGGAATCAACTTTTGGGCATGCCGGAACCACCAGTCAGATGTGCCAGAAACACGTGCCGGAGACGCCGGAAGCACCTGCCGAGCACGTCGCAACCACCTGCTCAACTCGCCTGAACCACCTGCCGGACACGCCAAAATCACCTGCCCGCTACACCAGCACCACTTCGGGGACAAGCCGGAATCACGTGAGGGGCATGCCGGCACAGCCTCTCAGACTGAACCTCGTGCCGGACACCACAGAACCACCTGCCGGACAGACCGGAACCACCTGCCGGACACGCCGGAACCACCGGCTCGACCCGCCGGAACGACCGCTGGACATGCAAAATCACCTGCCGGCTACGCCGGAAACACTTGGCGAACACTCCGGAATCACCTTCCGGGTATGCCGGAACCACCTCTCAGATATGCCAGAACCACGTGCCAATGACCCCAGAAGCACCTGCCGAGCACGCCGGAACCACCTGCTCGACTCGCCAGAACCACCTGCCGGACACGCAAAAATCACCTGCCGGCTACGCCACAACCAGTTGGGGAACACTTCGGAATCACATGCCGGGCTTGCTGGAACCACCTGCCGGTCATGCCAAAATCACCTGCCAACTACGCCAGTACCACTTGGCGGACACTGTGGAAACACCTGTCGGGCCGGCCGGAACCACATCTCAGACGTGCCAGAACCATGTGCATGAGATGCTGGAACCACACCCCGAACAGACGGAAAACACCTGCCAGACCCGTCTGAACAACCTGCCGAGCACGCCGGAGCCACCTGCTCGACTCGCCGGAACCACCTACCTGACATGCCCAAATCACCAGCCGGGTATGCCAGAACCACTTGGCGGACACTCCGGAATCATCTGCCGGACATGCCGGAACCAGCTCTCAGACACACCAGAACCACGTGCCGGAGACGCCGGAAGCACCTGCCGAGCATGCCCCAGCCACCTGCTCGACTCGCCGGAAACACCTGCCGGACACGTCCAAATCACCTGCCGGGTACGCCAGAACCACCTGGCGGACACTCCGAAATCACCTGTCGCGCATGCCGGAACCACCTCTCAGACGTGACGGAAGCACATGCCGGACACGCCGGAATCAACTACCGGACAGACCGGAACCACCTGCCGAGCACGCCGGAGCCACCTGTTCGACTCGCTGGAACCACCTGCCGGACAGGCCAATATCAACTGCTGGCTATGCCAGAACCACCTGGGGGACGGTCCGGAATCACCTGGCAGCCATGGCGGAACCACCTCTCAGACGTACCAGAACCACCTGCCGGAGAAGCTGGAAACACGTCCTGGACAGTCTGGAACCACCTGCCGGCCAAGCCTGAACCACCTGCCAAGCACAACGGAACAACCTGCCAGACACGCCAAAATCACCTGCGTGTTATGCCAGAACCACTTGGAGGACTCTCTGGGATGACCTTCCGGGCATGCCGGAACCACCTCTCAGACGTGCCAGAACCATGTGGCGGACAGTCCGGAATCACCTGTTGGGCATGCGCAACCACCTCTGAGACGTACCAGAACCACATGCCGTGCCGGCTGGAACCACCTACCGGACAGACCGGAATCACCTTTCGGGCATGCCGGAACCACCTGTCAGATGTGCCAGAAACACGTGCCGGAGACGCCGGAAGCACCTGCCAAGCACGTTGGAACCACCTGCTCAACTCGCCTGAACCACCTGCCGGACATGCCAAAATCACCTGCCGACTATGCCAGAACCACTTGGCGAACACTCCGGAATCACTTGCCGGGCATGCAGGAACCACCACTCAGACATGCCAGAACCCCGTGCCAATGACCCCGGAAGCACCAGCCGAGCACGCCGGAACCACCTGCTCGACTCGCCAGAACCACCTGCCGATCACGCAAAAATCACCTGCCGGCTACGCCACAACCAGTTGGTGAACACTTTGGAATCACCTGCCAGGCTTGCTGGAACCACCTGCCAGTCATGCCAAAATCACCTGCCAACTACGCCAGAACCGCTTGGCGGACACTGCGGAAACACCTGTCGGGCCGGCTGGAACCACATCTCAGACGTGCCAGAAACGTGTTCATGAGATGCTGGAACCACACCCCGAACAGACGGATACCACCTGCCAGAACCGCCTGAACCACCTGCTGAGCACGCCGGAACCACCTGCTCGACTCACCGGTACCACCTCACTGACACGCCAAAATCACCTGCTGGGTATGCCAGAACCACTTGGCGGACACTCCGGAATCATCTGCCGGACATGCCGGAACCAGCTCTCAGACACACCACAACCAAGTGCCGGGGACGCCGGAAGCACCTGCCGAGCATGCCGGAGCCACCTGCTCGACTCGCCAGAAACACCAGCCGGACACGCCAAAATCACCTGCCTGGTACGCCAGAACCACCTGGCGGACACTCCGGAATCACCTGCCGCGCATGGCGGTACCGCCTCTCAGACGTGCCGGAAGCACGTGCCAGACACGCCGGAAACACCTACCGGACAGACCAGAACCGCCTGCCGAGCACGCCGGAGCCACCTGTTCGACTCGCTGGAACCACCTCCCGGACAGGCCAATATCAACTGCTGGCTATGCCAGAACCACCTGGGGGAGAGTCCGGGATCACCTGCCAGCCATGGCGGAACCACCTCTCAGACGTACCAGAACCACCTGCCGGAGAAGCTGGAAACACGTCCTGGACAGACTGGAACCACCTGCCGGCCAAGCCTGAACCACCTGCCGAGCACAACGGAACAACCTGCCAGACACGCCAAAATCACCTGCGTGTTATGCCAGAACCACTTGGAGGACTCTCTGGGATGACCTTCCGGGCATGCCGGAACCACCTCTCAGACGTGCCAGAACCATGTGGCGGACAGTCCGGAATCACCTCTTGGGCATGCGCAACCACCTCAGAGACGTACCAGAACCACATGCCGTGCCGGCTGGAACCACCTACCGGACAGACCGGAATCACCTTTCGGGCATGCCGGAACCACCTGTCAGATGTGCCAGAAACACGTGCCGGAGACGCCGGAAGCACCTGCCAAGCACGTTGGAACCACCTGCTCAACTCGCCTGAACCACCTGCCGGACATGCCAAAATCACCTGCCGACTATGCCAGAACCACTTGGCGAACACTCCGGAATCACTTGCCGGGCATGCAGGAACCACCACTCAGACATGCCAGAACCCCGTGCCAATGACCCCGGAAGCACCAGCCGAGCACGCCGGAACCACCTGCTCGACTCGCCAGAACCACCTGCCGATCACGCAAAAATCACCTGCCGGCTACGCCACAACCAGTTGGTGAACACTTTGGAATCACCTGCCAGGCTTGCTGGAACCACCTGCCAGTCATGCCAAAATCACCTGCCAACTACGCCAGAACCGCTTGGCGGACACTGCGGAAACACCTGTCGGGCCGGCTGGAACCACATCTCAGACGTGCCAGAAACGTGTTCATGAGATGCTGGAACCACACCCCGAACAGACGGATACCACCTGCCAGAACCGCCTGAACCACCTGCTGAGCACGCCGGAACCACCTGCTCGACTCACCGGTACCACCTCCCTGACACGCCAAAATCACCTGCTGGGTATGCCAGAACCACTTGGCGGACACTCCGGAATCATCTGCCGGACATGCCGGAACCAGCTCTCAGACACACCAGAACCAAGTGCCGGAGACGCCGGAAGCACCTGCCGAGCATGCCCCAGCCACCTGCTCGACTCGCCTGAAACACCTGCCGGACACGCCAAAATCACCTGCCTGGTACGCCAGAACCACCTGGCGGACACTCCGGAATCACCTGCTGCGCATGGCGGTACCGCCTCTCAGACGTGCCGGAAGCACGTGCCAGACACGCCGGAAACACCTACCGGACAGACCAGAACCACCTGCCTAGCACGCCGGAGCCACCTGTTCGACTCGCTGGAACCACCTGCCGGACAGGCCAATATCAACTGCTGGCTATGCCAGAACCACCTGGGGGACAGTCCGGGATCACCTGCCAGCCATGGCGGAACCACCTCTCAGACGTACCAGAACCACCTGCCGGAGAAGCTGGAAACACGTCCTGGACAGACTGGAAAAACGTGACGGCCATGCCTGAACCACCTGCCGAGCACGGCGGAACCACCTGCCGGACACGCCAAAATCACCTGCGGGCTACGCCAGAACCACTTGGACGACTCTCCGAAATGACCTGCCGGGCATGTTGGAACCACCTCTCAGACGTGCCAGAAGCACGTGGCGGACAGTCCGGAATCACCTGTTGGGCATACGCAACCACCTCTGAGACGTACCAGAACCACGTGCCGTGCACGCCGGAACCACCTACCGGACAGACCGGAATCAACTTTTGGGCATGCCGGAACCACCAGTCTGATGTGCCAGAAACACGTGCCGGAGACGCCGGAAGCACCTGCCGAGCACGTCGGAACCACCTGCTCAACTCGCCTGAACCACCTGCCGGACACGCCAAAATCACCTGCCCGCTACGCCAGAACCACTTGGCGAACACTCCGGAATCACTTGCCGGGCATGCCGGAACCACCTCTCAGACATGCCAGAACCCCGTGCCATGACCCCGGAAGCACCAGCCGAGCACGCCGGAACCACCTGCTCGACTCGCCAGAACCACCTGCCGATCACGCAAAAATCACCTGCCGGCTACGCCAGAACCGCTTGGCAGACAATGCGGAAACGCCTGTCGGGCCGGCTGGAACCACATCTCAGACGTGCCAGAAACGTGTTCATGAGATGCTGGAACCACACCCCGAACAGACGATACCACCTGCCGGACAGCCGGAACCACCTGCCGGACACGCCGGAACCACCGGCTCGACTCACCGGAACGACCGCTGGACACGCCAAAATCACCTGCCGGCTACGCCGGAACCACTTGGCGAACACTCCGGAATCACCTGCCGGGCATGCCGGAACCACCTCTCAGACATGCCAGAACCACGTGCCAATGACCCCGGAAGCACCTGCCAGCACGCCGGAACCACCTGCTCGACTCGCCAGAACCACCTGCCGGACACGCAAAAATCACCTGCCGGCTACGCCACAACCAGTTGGTGAACACTTTGGAATCACCTGCCAGGCTTGCTGGAACCACCTGCCGGTCATGCCAAAATCACCTGCCAACTACGCCAGAACCGCTTGGCGGACACTGCGGAAACACCTGTCGGGCCGGCTGGAACCACATCTCAGACGTGCCAGAAACGTGTTCATGAGATGCTGGAACCACACCCCGAACAGACGGATACCACCTGCCAGAACCGCCTGAACCACCTGCTGAGCACGCCGGAACCACCTGCTCGACTCACCGGTACCACCTCCCTGACACGCCAAAATCACCTGCTGGGTATGCCAGAACCACTTGGCGGACACTCCGGAATCATCTGCCGGACATGCCGGAACCAGCTCTCAGACACACCAGAACCAAGTGCCGGAGACGCCGGAAGCACCTGCAGAGCATGCCGGAGCCACCTGCTCGACTCGCCAGAAACACCTGCCGGACACGCCAAAATCACGTGCCGGGTACGCCAGAACCACCTGGCGGACACTCCGGAATCACCTGCCGTGCATGACGGAACCACCTCTCAGACGTGCCGGAAGCACGTGCCAGACACGCCGGAAACACCTACCGGACAGACCGGAACCACCTGCCAAGAACGCCGGAGCCACCTGTTCGACTCGCTGGAACCACCTGCCGGAGAGGCCAATATCAACTGCTGGCTATGCCAGAACCACCTGGGGGACAGTCCGGGATCACCTGCCAGCCATGGCGGAACCACCTCTCAGACGTACCAGAACCACCTGCCGGAGAAGCTGGAAACACGTCCTGGACAGACTGGAACCACCTGCCGGCCATGCCTGAACCACCTGCCGAGCACGGCGGAACCACCTGCCGGACACGCCAAAATCACCTGCGTGCTACGCCAGAACCACTTGGACGACTCTCCGAAATGACCTGCCGGGCATGTCGGAACCACCTCTCAGACGTGCCAGAAGCACGTGGCGGACAGTCCGGAATCACCTGTTGGGCATACGCAACCACCTCTGAGACGTACCAGAACCACGTGCCGTGCACGCCGGAACCACCTACCGGACAGACCGGAATCAACTTTTGGGCATGCCGGAACCACCAGTCAGATGTGCCAGAAACACGTGCCGGAGACGCCGGAAGCACCTGCCGAGCACGTTGGAACCACCTGCTCAACTCGCCTGAACCAGCTGCCGGACATGCCAAAATCACCTGCCGACTATGCCAGAACCACTTGGCGAACACTCCGGAATCACTTGCCGGGCATGCAGGAACCACCTCTCAGACATGCCAGAACCCCGTGCCAATGACCCCGGAAGCACCAGCCGAGCACGCCGGAACCACCTGCTCAACTCGCCTGAACCACCTGCCGGACACGCCAAAATCACCTGCCCGCTACACCAGCACCACTTCGGGGACAAGCCGGAATCACGTGAGGGGCATGCCGGCACAGCCTCTCAGACTGAACCTCGTGCCGGACACCACAGAACCACCTGCCGGACACACCGGAACCACCTGCCGGACACGCCGGAACCACCGGCTCGACCCGCCGGAACGACCGCTGGACATGCAAAATCACCTGCCGGCTACGCCGGAAACACTTGGCGAACACTCCGGAATCACCTGCCGGGCATGCCAGAACCACCTCTCAGATATGCCAGAACCACGTGCCAATGACCCCGGAAGCACCTGCCGAGCACGCCGGAACCACCTGCTCGACTCGCCAGAACCACCTGCCGGACACGCAAAAATCACCTGCCGGCTACGCCACAACCAGTTGGGGAACACTTCGGAATCACCTGCCGGGCTTGCTGGAACCACCTGCCGGTCATGCCAAAATCACCTGCCAACTACGCCAGTACCACTTGGCGGACACTGTGGAAACACCTGTCGGGCCGGCCGGAACAACATCTCACACGTGCCAGAACCATGTGCATGAGATGCTGGAACCACACCCCGAACAGACGGAAAACACCTGCCAGACCCGTCTGAACATCCTGCCGAGCACGCCGGAGCCACCTGCTCGACTCGCCGGAACCACCTACCTGACATGCCCAAATCACCAGCCGGGTATGCCAGAACCACTTGGCGGACACTCCGGAATCATCTGCCGGACATGCCGGAACCAGCTCTCAGACACACCAGAACCACGTGCCGGAGACTCCGGAAGCACCTGCCGAGCATGCCGGAGCCACCTGCTCGACTCGCCAGAAACACCTGCCGGACACGCCAAAATCACCTGCCGGGTACGCCAGAACCACCTGGCGGACACTCCGAAATCACCTGTCGCGCATGCCGGAACCACCTCTCAGACGTGCCGGAAGCACGTGCCGGACACGCCGGAATCACCTACCGGACAGACCGGAACCACCTGCCGAGCACGCCGGAGCCACCTGTTCGACTGGCTGGAACCACCTGCCAGACAGGCCAATATTAACTGCTGGCTATGCCAGAACCACCTGGGGGACAGTCCGGGATCACCTGCCAGCCATGGCGGAACCACCTCTCAGACGTACCAGAACCACCTGCCGGAGAAGCTGGAAACACGTCCTGGACAGACTGGAACCACGTGACGGCCATGCCTGAACCACCTGCCAAGCACGGCGGAACCACCTGCCGGACACGCCAAAATCACCTGCGGGCTACGCCAGAACCACTTGGACGACTCTCCGAAATGGCCTGCCGGGCATGTTGGAACCACCTCTCAGACGTGCCAGAAGCACGTGGCGGACAGTCCGGAATCACCTGTTGGGCATACGCAACCACCTCTGAGACGTACCAGAACCACATGCCATGCAGGCTGGAACCACCTACCGGACAGACCGGAATCACCTTTCGGGCATGCCGGAACCACCTGTCAGATGTGCCAGAAACACGTGCCGGAGACGCCGGAAGCACCTGCCAAGCACGTTGGAACCACCTGCTCAACTCGCCTGAACCACCTGCCGGACATGCCAAAATCACCTGCCGACTATGCCAGAACCACTTGGCGAACACTCCGGAATCACTTGCCGGGCATGCAGGAACCACCTCTCAGACATGCCAGAACCCCGTGCCAATGACCCCGGAAGCACCAGCCGAGCACGCCGGAACCACCTGCTCGACTCGCCAGAACCACCTGCCGATCACGCAAAAATCACCTGCCGGCTACGCCACAACCAATTGGTGAACACTTTGGAATCACCTGCCAGGCTTGCTGGAACCACCTGCCAGTCAGACCAAAATCACCTGCCAAGTACGCCAGTACCACTTGGCGGACACTGTGGAAACACCTGTCGGGCCGGCCGGAACCACATCTCAGACGTGCCAGAACCATGTGCATGAGATGCTGGAACCACACCCCGAACAGACGGAAAACACCTGCCAGACCCATCTGAACAACCTGCCTAGCAAGCCGGAGCCACCTACCTGACATGCCCACATCACCAGCCGGGTATGCCAGAACCACTTGGCGGACACTCCGGAATCATCTGCCGGACATGCCGGAACCAGCTCTCAGACACACCAGAACCACGTGCCGGAGACGCCGGAAGCACCTGCCGAGCATGCCGGAGCCACCTGCTCGACTCGCCTGAAACACCTGCCGGACACGCCCAAACCACCTGCCGGGTACGCCAGAACCACCTGGCGGACACTCCGAAACCACCTGTCGCGCATGCCGGAACCACCTCTCAGATGTGCCGGAAGCACGTGCCGGACACGCCGGAATCACCTACCGGACAGACCGGAACCACCTGCCGAGCACGCCGGAGCCACCTGTTCGACTCGCTGGAACCACCTGCCGGACAGGCCAATATCAACTGCTGGCTATGCCAGAAACACATGTGGGACGGTCCGGAATCACCTGCCAGCCATGGCGGAACCACCTCTCAGACGTACCAGAACCACCTGCCGGAGAATCTGGAAACACGTCCTGGACAGTCTGGAACCACCTGCCGGCCAAGCCTGAACCACCTGCCAAGCACAACGGAACAACCTGCCAGACACCCCAAAATCACCAGCGTGTTATGCCAGAACCACTTGGAGAACTCTCTGGGATGACCTGCCGGGCATGCCGGAACCACCTCTCAGACGTGCCAGAACCATGTGGCGGACAGTCCGGGATCACCTGTTGGGCATGCGCAACCACCTCTGAGACGTACCAGAACCACATGCCGTGCCGGCTGGAACCACCTACCGGACAGACCGGAATCCCCTTTTGGGCATGCCGGAACCACCTGTCAGATGTTCCAGAAACACGTGCCGGAGACGCCGGAAGCACCAGCCAAGCACGTTGGAACCACCTGCTCAACTCGCCTGAACCACCTGCCGGACATGCCCAAATCACCTGCTGGGTATGCCAGAACCACTTGGCGGACACTCCGGAATCATCTGCCGGACTTGCCGGAACCAGCTCTCAGACACACCAGAACCAAGTGCCGGAGACGCCGGAAGCACCTGCCGAGCATGCCGGAGCCACCTGCTCGACTCGCCAGAAACACCTGCTGGACACGCCAAAATCACCTGCCGGGTACACCAGAACCACCTTGCGGACACTCCGGAATCACATGCCGCGCATGACGGAACCACCTCTCAGACGTGCCGGAAGCACGTGCCAGACACGCCGGAAACACCTACCGGACAGACCGGAACCACCTGCCAAGAACGCTCTAGCCACCTGTTCGACTCGCTGGAACCACCTGCCGGACAGGCCAATATCAACTGCTGGCTATGCCAGAACCACCTGGGGGACAGTCCGGGATCACCTGCCAGCCATGGCGGAACCACCTCTCAGACGTAGCAGAACCACCTGCCGGAGAAGCTGGAAACACGTCCTGGACAGACTGGAACCACGTGACGGCCATGCCTGAACCACCTGCCGAGCACGGCGGAACCACCTGCCGGACACGCCAAAATCACCTGCGGGCTATGCCAGAACCACTTGGACGACTCTCCGAAATGACCTGCCGGGCATGTTGGAACCACCTCTCAGACGTGCCAGAAGCACGTGGCGGACAGTCCGGAATCACCTGTTGGGCATACGCAACCACCTCTGAGACGTACCAGAACCACGTGCCGTGCACGCCGGAACCACCTACTGGACAGACCGGAATCAACTTTTGGGCATGCCGGAACCACCAGTCAGATGTGCCAGAAACACGTGCCGGAGACGCCGGAAGCACCTGCCGAGCACGTCGCAACCACCTGCTCAACTCGCCTGAACCACCTGCCGGACACGCCAAAATCACCTGCCCGCTACACCAGCACCACTTCGGGGACAAGCCGGAATCACGTGAGGGGCATGCCGGCACAGCCTCTCAGACTGAACCTCGTGCCGGACACCACAGAACCACATGCCGGACAGACCGGAACCACGTGCCGGACACGCCGGAACCAGCGGCTCGACCTCCCGTAACGACCGCTGGACATGCAAAATCACCTGCCGGCTACGCCGGAAACACTTGGCGAACACTCCGGAATCACCTGCCGGGCATGCCGGAACCACCTCTCAGATATGCCAGAACCACGTGCCAATGACCCCGGAAGCACCTGCCGAGCACGCCGGAACCACCTGCTCGACTCGCCAGAACCACATGCCGGACACGCAAAAATCAACTGCCGGCTACGCCACAACCAGTTGGGGAACACTTCGGAATCACCTGCCGGGCTTGCTGGAACCACCTGCCGGTCATGCCAAAATCACCTGCCAACTACGCCAGTACCACTTGGCGGACACTATGGAAACACCTGTCGGGCCGGCCGGAACCACATCACAGACGTGCCAGAACCATGTGCATGAGATGCTGGAAGCACACCCCGAACCGACGGAAAACACCTGCCAGACCCGTCTGAACAACCTGCCGAGCACGCCGGAGCCAACTGCTCGACTCGCCGGAACCACCTACCTGACATGCCCATATCACCAGCCGGGTATGCCAGAACCACGTGGCGGACACTCCAGAATCATCTGCCGGACATGCCGGAACCAGCTCTCAGACACACCAGAACCAAGTGC
The DNA here is from genome assembly GCF_037783145.1 of Equus przewalskii. Taxonomy (NCBI): domain Eukaryota; kingdom Metazoa; phylum Chordata; class Mammalia; order Perissodactyla; family Equidae; genus Equus; species Equus przewalskii. The sequence continues at coordinate 9,642 of NW_027226651.1, read as the reverse complement.
CGGAGACGCCGGAAGCACCTGCCGAGCATGCCGGAGCCACCTGCTCGACTCGCCAGAAACACCTGCCGGACACGCCAAAATCCCCTGCCGGGTACGCCAGAAACACCTGCCGGACACGCCAAAATCCCCTGCCGGGTACGCCAGAACCACCTGGCGGACACTCAGAAGCCACCTGTCGCGCATGCCGGAACCACCTGTCAGACGTGCCGGAAGCACGTGCCGGACACGCCGGAATCACCTACCGGACAGACCGGAACCACCTGCCGAGCACGCCGGAACCACCTGTTCGACTCGCTGGAACCACCTGCCGGACAGGCCAATATCAACTGCTGGCTATGCCAGAACCACCTGGGGGACGGTCCGGAATCACCTGCCAGCCATGGCGGAACCACCTCTCAGACGTACCAGAACCACCTGCCGGAGAAGCTGGAAACACGTCCTGGGCAGTCTGGAACCACCTGCCGGCCAAGCCTGAACCACCTGCCAAGCACAACGGAACAACCTGCCAGACACGCCAAAATCACCTGCGTGTTATGCCAGAACCACTTGGAGGACTCTCTGGGATGACCTGCCGGGCATGCCGGAACCACCTCTCCGACGTGCCAGAAGCACGTGGCGGACAGTCCGGAATCACCTGTTGGGCATACGCAACCACCTCTGAGACGTACCAGAACCACGTGCCATGCACGCCGGAACCACCTACCGGACAGACCGGAATCAACTTTTGGGCGTGCCAGAACCACCAGTCAGATGTGCCAGAAACACGTGCCGGAGACGCCGGAAGCACCTGCCGAGCACGTCGCAACCACCTGCTCAACTCGCCTGAACCACCTGCCGGACACGCCAAAATCACCTGCCCGCTACACCAGCACCACTTCGGGGACAAGCCGGAATCACGTGAGGGGCATGCCGGCCCAGCCTCTCAGACTGAACCTCGTGCCGGACACCACAGAACCACCTGCCGGACAGACCGGAACCACCTGCCGGACACGCCGGAACCACCGGCTCGACCCGCCGGAACGACCGCTGGACATGCAAAATCACCTGCCGGCTACGCCGGAAACACTTGGCGAACACTCCGGAATCACCTGCCGGGCATGCCGGAACCACCTCTCAGATATGCCAGAACCACGTGCCAATGACCCCGGAAGCACCTGCCGAGCACGCCGGAACCACCTGCTCGACTCGCCAGAACCACCTGCCGGACACGCAAAAATCACCTGCCGGCTACGCCACAACCAGTTGGGGAACACTTCGGAATCACCTGCCGGGCTTGCTGGAACCACCTGCCGGTCATGCCAAAATCACCTGCCAACTACGCCAGTACCACTTGGCGGACACTGTGGAAACACCTGTCGGGCCGGCCGGAACCACATCTCAGACGTGCCAGAACCATGTGCATGAGATGCTGGAACCACACCCCGAACCGACGGAAAACACCTGCCAGATCCGTCTGAACAACCTGCCGAGCACGCCGGAGCCACCTGCTCGACTCGCCGGAACCACCTACCTGACATGCCCAAATCACCAGCCGGGTATGCCAGAACCACTTGGCGGACACTCCGGAATCATCTGCCGGACATGCCGGAACCAGCTCTCAGACACACCAGAACCACGTGCCGGAGACGCCGGAAGCACCTGCCGAGCATGCCCCAGCCACCTGCTCGACTCGCCAGAAACACCTGCCGGACACGCCAAAATCACCTGCCGGGTACGCCAGAACCACCTGGAGGACACTCCGAAATCACCTGTCGCGCATGCCGGAACCACCTCTCAGACGTGCCGGAAGCACATGCCGGACATGCCGGAATCAACTACCGGACAGACCGGAACCAACTGCCGAGCACGCCGGAGCCAGCTGTTCGACTCGCTGGAACCACCTGCCGGACAGGCCAATATCAACTGCTGGCTATGCCAGAACCACCTGGGGGACGGTCCGGAATCAACTGCCAGCCATGGCGGAACCACCTCTCAGACGTACCAGAACCACCTGCCGGTGAAGCTGGAAACACGTCCTGGACAGTCTGGAACCTCCTGCCGGCCAAGCCTGAACCACCTGCCAAGCACAACGGAACAACCTGCCAGACACGCCAAAATCACCTGCGTGTTATGCCAGAACCACTTGGAGGACTCTCTGGGATGACCTTCCGGGCATGCCGGAACCACCTCTCAGACGTGCCAGAACCATGTGGTGGACAGTCCGGAATCACCTGTTGGGCATGCGCAACCACCTCTGAGACGTACCAGAACCACATGCCGTGCCGGCTGGAACCACCTACCGGACAGACCGGAATCACCTTTCGGGCATGCCGGAACCACCTGTCAGATGTGCCAGAAACACGTGCCGGAGACGCCGGAAGCACCTGCCAAGCTCGTTGGAACCACCTGCTCAACTCGCCTGAACCACCTGCCGGACATGCCAAAATCACCTGCCGACTATGCCAGAACCACTTGGCGAACACTCCGGAATCACTTGCCGGTCATGCAGGAACCACCACTCAGACATGCCAGAACCCCGTGCCAATGACCCCGGAAGCACCAGCCGAGCACGCCGGAACCACCTGCTCGACTCGCCAGAACCACCTGCCGATCACGCAAAAATCACCTGCCGGCTACGCCACAACCAGTTGGTGAACACTTTGGAATCACCTGCCAGGCTTGCTGGAACCACCTGCCAGTCATGCCAAAATCACCTGCCAACTACGCCAGAACCGCTTGGCGGACACTGCGGAAACACCTGTCGGGCCGGCTGGAACCACATCTCAGACTTGCCAGAAACGTGTTCATGAGATGCTGGAACCACACCCCGAACAGACGGACACCAGCTGCGATAACCGCCTGAACCACCTGCTGAGCACGCCGGAACCACCTGCTCGACTCACCGGTACCACCTCCCTGACACGCCAAAATCACCTGCTGGGTATGCCAGAACCAGTTGGCGGAACCTCCGGAATCATCTGCCGGACATGCCGGAACCAGCTCTCAGACACACCAGAACCAAGTGCCGGAGACGCCGGAAGCACCTGCCGAGCATGCCGGAGCCACCTGCTCGACTCGCCAGAAACACCTGCCGGACACGCCAAAATCACCTGCCGGGTACGCCAGAACCACCTTGCGGACACTCCGGAATCACCTGCCGCGCATGACGGAACCACCTCTCAGACGTGCCTGAAGCACGTGCCAGACACGCCGGAAAAACCTACCGGACAGACCGGAACCAGCTGCCAAGAACGCCGGAGCCACCTGTTCGGACAGGCCAATATCAACTGCTGGCTATGCCAGAACCACCTGGGGGACGGTCCGGGATCACCTGCCAGCCATGGCAGAACCACCTCTCAGACGTACCAGAACCACCTGCCGGAGAAGCTGGAAACACGTCCTGGACAGACTGGAACCACGTGACGGCCATGCCTGAACCACGTGCCGTGCACGCCGGAACCACCTACCGGACAGACCGGAATCAACTTTTGGGCGTGCCAGAACCACCAGTCAGATGTGCCAGAAACACGTGCCGGAGACGCCGGAAGCACCTGCCGAGCACGTCGCAACCACCTGCTCAACTCGCCTGAACCACCTGCCGGACACGCCAAAATCACCTGCCCGCTACACCAGCACCACTTCGGGGACAAGCCGGAATCACGTGAGGGGCATGCCGGCACAGCCTCTCAGACTGAACCTCGTGCCGGACACCACAGAACCACCTGCCGGACAGACCGGAACCACCTGCCGGACACGCCGGAACCACCGGCTCGACCCGCAGGAACGACCGCTGGACATGCAAAATCACCTGCCGGCTACGCCGGAAACACTTGGCGAACACTCCGGAATCACCTGCCGGGCATGCCGGAACCACCTCTCAGATATGCCAGAACCACGTGCCAATGACCCCGGAAGCACCTGCCGAGCACGCCGGAACCACCTGCTCGACTCGCCAGAACCACCTGCCGGACACGCAAAAATCACCTGCCGGCTACGCCACAACCAGTTGGGGAACACTTCGGAATCACCTGTCGCGCATGCCAGAACCACCTCTCAGACGTGCCGGAAGCACATGCCGGACACGCCGAAATCACCTGCGGGCTACGCCAGAACCACTTGGACGACTCTCCGAAATGACCTGCCGGGCATGTTGGAACCACCTCTCAGACGTGCCAGAAGCACGTGGCGGACAGTCCGGAATCACCTGTTGGGCATACGCAACCACCTCTGACACGTACCAGAACCACGTGCCGTGCACGCCGGAACCACCTACCGGACAGACCGGAATCAACTTTTGGGCGTGCCGGAACCACGAGTCAGATGTGCCAGAAACACGTGCCGGAGACGCCGGAAGCACCTGCCGAGCACGTCGCAACCACCTGCTCAACTCGCCTGAACCACCTGCCGGACACGCCAAAATCACCTGCCCGCTACACCAGCACCACTTCGGGGACAAGCCGGAATCACGTGAGGGGCATGCCGGCACAGCCTCTCAGACTGAACCTCGTGCCGGACACCACAGAACCACCTGCCGGACAGACCGGAACCACCTGCCGGACACGCCGGAACCACCGGCTCGACCCGCCGGAACGACCGCTGGACATGCAAAATCACCTGCCGGCTACGCCGGAAACACTTGGCGAACACTCCGGAATCACCTGCCGGGCATGCCGGAACCACCTCTCAGATATGCCAGAACCACGTGCCAATGACCCCGGAAGCACCTGCCGAGCACGCCGGAACCACCTGCTCGACTCGCCAGAACCACCTGCCGGACACGCAAAAATCACCTGCCGGCTACGCCACAACCAGTTGGGGAACACTTCGGAATCACCTGCCGGGCTTGCTGGAACCACCTGCCGGTCATGCCAAAATCACCTGCCAACTACGCCAGTACCACTTGGCGGACACTGTGGAAACACCTGTCGGGCCGGCCGGAACCACATCTCAGACGTGCCAGAACCATGTGCAGGAGATGCTGGAACCACACCCCGAACCGACGGAAAACACCTGCCAGACCCGTCTGAACAACCTGCCGAGCACGCCGGAGTCACCTGCTCAACTCGCCGGAACCACCTACCTGACATGCCCAAATCACCAGCCGGGTATGCCAGAACCACTTGGCGGACACTCCGGAATCATCTGCCGGACATGCCGGAACCAGCTCTCAGACACACCAGAACCACGTGCCGGAGACGCCGGAAGCACCTGCCGAGCATGCCGGAGCCACCTGCTCGACTCGCCAGAAACACCTGCCGGACACGCCCAAATCACCTGCCGGGTACGCCAGAACCACCTGGCGGACACTCCGAAATCACCTGTCGCGCATGCCGGAACCACCTCTCAGACGTGCCGGAAGCACATGCCGGACACGCCGGAATCAACTACCGGACAGACCGGAACCACCTGCCGAGCACGCCGGAGCCACCTGTTCGACTCGCTGGAACCACCTGCCGGACAGGCCAATATCAACTGCTGGCTATGCCAGAACCACCTGGGGGACAGTCCGGGATCACCTGCCAGCCATGGCGGAACCACCTCTCAGACGTACCAGAACCACCTGCCGGAGAAGCTGGAAACACGTCCTGGACAGACTGGAACCACGAGACGGCCATGCCTGAACCACCTGCCGAGCACGGCGGAACCACCTGCCAGACACGCCAAAATCACCAGGGGGCTACGCCAGAACCACTTGGACGACTCTCCGAAATGACCTGCCGGGCATGTTGGAACCACCTCTCAGACGTGCCAGAAGCACGTGCGGACAGTCCGGAATCACCTGTTGGGCATACGCAACCACCTCTGAGAGGTACCAGAACCACGTGCCGTGCACGCCGGAACCACCTACCGGACAGACCGGAATCAACTTTTGGGCATGCCGGAACCACCAGTCAGATGTGCCAGAAACACGTGCCGGAGACGCCGGAAGCACCTGCCGAGCACGTCGCAACCACCTGCTCAACTCGCCTGAACCACCTGCCGGACACGCCAAAATCACCTGCCCGCTACACCAGCACCACTTCGGGGACAAGCCGGAATCACGTGAGGGGCATGCCGGCACAGCCTCTCAGACTGAACCTCGTGCCGGACACCACAGAACCACCTGCCGGACAGACCGGAACCACCTGCCGGACACGCCGGAACCACCGGCTCGACCCGCCGGAACGACCGCTGGACATGCAAAATCACCTGCCGGCTACGCCGGAAACACTTGGCGAACACTCCGGAATCACGTGCCGGGCATGCCGGAACCACCTCTCAGATATGCCAGAACCACGTGCCAATGACCCCAGAAGCACCTGCCGAGCACGCCGGAACCACCTGCTCGACTCGCCAGAAGCACCTGCCGGACACGCAAAAATCACCTGCCGGCTACGCCACAACCAGTTGGGGAACACTTCGGAATCACCTGCCGGGCTTGCTGGAACCACCTGCCGGTCATGCCAAAATCACCTGCCAAGTACGCCAGTACCACTTGGCGGACACTGTGGAAACACCTGTCGGGCCGGCCGGAACCACATCTCAGACGTGCCAGAACCATGTGCATGAGATGCTGGAACCACACCCCGAACAGACGGAAAACACCTGCCAGACCCGTCTGAACAACCTGCCGAGCACGCCGGAGCCACCTGCTCGACTCGCCGGAACCACCTACCTGACATGCCCAAATCACCAGCCGGGTATGCCAGAACCACTTGGCGGACACTCCGGAATCATCTGCCGGACATGCCGGAACCAGCTCTCAGACACACCAGAACCACGTGCCGGAGACGCCGGAAGCACCTGCCGAGCATGCCGGAGCCACCTGCTCGACTCGCCAGAAACACCTGCCGGTCACGCCAAAATCACCTGCCGGGTATGCCAGAACCACCTGGCGGACACTCAGAAGCCACCTGTCGCGCATGCCGGAACCACCTCTCAGACGTGCCGGAAGCACGTGCCGGACACGCCGGAAACACCTACCGGACAGACCGGAACCACCTGCCGAGAACGCCGGAGCCACCTGTTCGACTCTCTGGAACCACCTGCCGGACAAGCCAATATCAACTGCTGGCTATGCCAGAACCACCTGGGGGACAGTCCGGGATCACCTGCCAGCCATGGCGGAACCACCTCACAGACGTACGAGAACCACCTGCCGGAGAAGCTGGAAACACGTCCTGGACAGACTGGAACCACGAGACGGCCATGCCTGAACCACCTGCCGAGCACGGCGGAACCACCTGCCAGACACGCCAAAATCACCATGGGGCTACGCCAGAACCACTTGGAGGACTCTCTGGGATGACCTTCCGGGCATGCCGGAACCACCTCTCAGACGTGCCAGAACCATGTGGCGGACAGTCCGGAATCACCTGTTGGGCATGCGCAACCACCTCTGAGACGTACCAGAACCACATGCCGTGCCGGCTGGAACCACCTACCGGACAGACCGGAATCACCTTTCGGGCATGCCGGAACCACCAGTCAGATGTGCCAGAAACACGTGCCGGAGACGCCGGAAGCACCTGCCAAGCACGTTGGAACCACCTGCTCAACTCGCCTGAACCACCTGCCGGACATGCCAAAATCACCTGCCGACTATGCCAGAACCACTTGGCGAACACTCCGGAATCACTTGCCGGGCATGCAGGAACCACCACTCAGACATGCCAGAACCCCGTGCCAATGACCCCGGAAGCACCAGCCGAGCACGCCGGAACCACCTGCTCGACTCGCCAGAACCACCTGCCGATCACGCAAAAATCACCTGCCGGCTACGCCACAACCAGTTGGTGAACACTTTGGAATCACCTGCCAGGCTTGCTGGAACCACCTGCCAGTCATGCCAAAATCACCTGCCAACTACGCCAGAACCGCTTGGCGGACACTGCGGAAACACCTGTCGGGCCGGCTGGAACCACATCTCAGACGTGCCAGAAACGTGTTCATGAGATGCTGGAACCACACCCCGAACAGACGGATACCACCTGCCAGAACCGCCTGAACCACCTGCTGAGCACGCCGGAACCACCTGCTCGACTCACCGGTACCACCTCCCTGACACGCCAAAATCACCTGCTGGGTATGCCAGAACCACTTGGCGGACACTCCGGAATCATCTGCCGGACATGCCGGAACCAGCTCTCAGACACACCACAACCAAGTGCCGGGGACGCCGGAAGCACCTGCCGAGCATGCCGGAGCCACCTGCTCGACTCGCCAGAAACACCAGCCGGACACGCCAAAATCACCTGCCTGGTACGCCAGAACCACCTGGCGGACACTCCGGAATCACCTGCCGCGCATGGCGGTACCGCCTCTCAGACGTGCCGGAAGCACGTGCCAGACACGCCGGAAACACCTACCGGACAGACCAGAACCGCCTGCCGAGCACGCCGGAGCCACCTGTTCGACTCGCTGGAACCACCTGCCGGACAGGCCAATATCAACTGCTGGCTATGCCAGAACCACCTGGGGGACAGTCCGGGATCACCTGCCAGCCATGGCGGAACCACCTCTCAGACGTACCAGAACCACCTGCCGGAGAAGCTGGAAACACGTCCTGGACAGACTGGAACCACCTGCCTGCCAAGCCTGAACCACCTGCCGAGCACAACGGAACAACCTGCCAGACACGCCAAAATCACCTGCGTGTTATGCCAGAACCACTTGGAGGACTCTCTGGGATGACCTTCCGGGCATGCCGGAACCACCTCTCAGACGTGCCAGAACCATGTGGCGGACAGTCCGGAATCACCTCTTGGGCATGCGCAACCACCTCAGAGACGTACCAGAACCACATGCCGTGCCGGCTGGAACCACCTACCGGACAGACCGGAATCACCTTTCGGGCATGCCGGAACCACCTGTCAGATGTGCCAGAAACACGTGCCGGAGACGCCGGAAGCACATGCCAAGCACGTTGGAACCACCTGCTCAACTCGCCTGAACCACCTGCCGGACATGCCAAAATCACCTGCCGACTATGCCAGAACCACTTGGCGAACACTCCGGAATCACTTGCCGGGCATGCAGGAACCACCACTCAGACATGCCAGAACCCCGTGCCAATGACCCCGGAAGCACCAGCCGAGCACGCCGGAACCACCTGCTCGACTCGCCAGAACCACCTGCCGATCACGCAAAAATCACCTGCCGGCTACGCCACAACCAGTTGGTGAACACTTTGGAATCACCTGCCAGGCTTGCTGGAACCACCTGCCAGTCATGCCAAAATCACCTGCCAACTACGCCAGAACCGCTTGGCGGACACTGTGGAAACACCTGTCGGGTTGGCTGGAACCACATCTCAGACGTGCCAGAAACGCGTTCATGAGATGCTGGAACCACACCCCGAACAGACGGATACCACCTGCCAGAACCGCCTGAACCACCTGCTGAGCACGCCGGAACCACCTGCTCGACTCACCGGTACCACCTCCCTGACACGCCAAAATCACCTGCTGGGTATGCCAGAACCACTTGGCGGACACTCCGGAATCATCTGCCGGACATGCCGGAACCAGCTCTCAGACACACCAGAACCAAGTGCCGGAGACGCCGGAAGCACCTGCCGAGCATGCCGGAGCCACCTGCTCGACTCGCCAGAAACACCTGCCGGACACGCCAAAATCACCTGCCGGGTACCCCAGAACCACCTGGCGGACACTCCGGAATCAC